>NC_137469.1:163658513-163963211 GCF_964235325.1 Thermobia domestica
TTTTTTTCAAAATAACACATATTTCACTGAACTTCCTTACACTGACACACCACTAAATTGCTTGCATATGACACCCGAGGATCACATATGTGTATTTTTACGTAACACAAAGAGAAACTACCTAATTATATCAAACATTTATATTTTTCTGAAATAGAAATGTTATCTTGTCTTCTGCAACGGTTTATTTTGATGCACCCTGTATATATATTTTCGATGCCAAAACAAAATATGTTGTTTTCATATTCTACACATCAGGATAGGTACGAAAGGCAAAAATTGGCAGAAAAAGCATAAAAGAATGAAGTTAGTAACATATATTCTACATGAACGACTTTAAACCTTACCTTCTCAATAAGATCACACGACGCACACCTTCTGTAAAAAAATGACTCCAATTACCATGGAGTTATTCAGTTTTCTTATAATTTCCTTATTTTTTTAAAAAATGTTGGTTGGCAACCGCCTAACAATATATTATATGTCATTATGTAGATACTGAATTGTTATGAATCGTCGTGTATTATAATCGGTTTTGGTCTATATCTTAAGAACGATTTAACGTATTTTCACGAAATAAATCGCAAACTCGAGTACATGCACTACTCTCATCGCGATCGCCAACCCGGGTCCCTATGGCTGAAACAAAGTACCTTATTCTCTACCATGTTTGGTACTACTTTATTGTTTTTTTTTTTCAAAATAACACATATTTCACTGCACATCCTTACACTGACACACCACTAGGTTGCTTGCATATGACACCCGAGGATCACATATGTGTATTTTTGCGTAACACAAAGAGAAACTACCTAATTATATCAAACATTTACATTTTTCTGAAATGGAAATGTTATCTTGTCTTCTGCAACGGTTTATTTTGATGCACCCTGTATATATATTTTCGATGTTAGAGCAAAATATGTTGTTTTCATATTCTACACATCAGGATACGTACGAAAGGCACAAATTAGCAGAAAAAGCATAAAATAATGAAGTTAGTAACATATATTCTACATGAACGACATTAACCATAGCTATCTCTAGGAAGGCCCCGCCATAGAAACTTGGCAACGCAGCGCGAACGTCCTATCGGCTGGAACATTTGCCTTTCGGTAAATGGTGACAATCGCACGCTGTCAGTAAAAAGCGTTGGTATTTAGATGCTGTAAAGTGTCACATTTATGGGAATTAGAGGACAAAATGCCAGATAAATGTATTATGCCTGGGTATCGACGTAATTACACTAAAACAATTAAGGAGGAAGAATATGTGAAGAGTTTCCGATTTCCAAAGCGTTCCATTCTCAAGCGAAATATTGGATTATCATTACGAATTTGTAAACAGTAAAGACTATATTAATAGTTTTTCTTGAGATTCTAAACAAAGACTGTTTGAGCAGTGTTACATTAGATGATTCTGCATTTCTGTACGTATGTGGCTGTACATATGTGTTTCAAGACAGCACACAAACTTAACTGTGATGAGTGTAATGATATTTTGATGCATAAAGAGGAATCAAAAGATGAATGTTCCACTAAGGTAAATAGAAGCAAATTGTCGGTACAGTCAGATTTTATTGTGACAGTATGCAAACATCTATTTGCAATTATGCAGGTGTTAATATCTAAAGAATATGAAAACAAGTTAATTTCAAACAATAATCAGAAATTAGTTTTGCATCGCTTAAGTGTATTAGGGATAAGCAGAGACAATATCATACTTGATTATATAATATTATTGCAAATCCATGCCACCACGACAGTGAAAAATTGGTAGGAAACATTGTTTGTGTAATATTCTTTTAAATAACTATTCAAAATTAATGAAGCAAACTGTTGTAAAAGAAAGAAATAGAAGGAAGTTAGACATCTTTTCAGCATGAGTAAGGCCTCCAATAGACCTAAAATTATGCCAATTCTACCAAATTTGTAAATGTACTGTGTACTTAAGAACATCGGAGCCCGAAGAAAATTTTCTAGAGGACATCTTGCTGGTTGCTATATTACGTTTGGTATATATTTATTTTAGAAAACCTTAAGAAATTTAAAATGAAATCTTTGAGTTTTGCGTCCCACGTTAATGCCCGTTAGGCTAAAGGAAACGGTGATGATTTGAAATGAGTGAAATGGTGGAATGAAGAAAATAGAAGGAAACGGGAGAACCCCGAGGAAACCCACGCACATGATGTTTGTCCATCACAAAGTTCACTTGGTGCGAGCTGAGATCGAACCTGGAACCCCAAACACCAGAGATGAACGCTCAACCACTGATCCATCGCGGCCCCTTAAGAAATTTAAGTTGTTTTATAATACAAATTTTCGTGAACCAGGGGGCACCGGGCTTCCTGCCCCCACCTTCGTGCGCTTATGTTTTAGAATACTTACATAAACGTAAAACTAGAATAGGAATTTATGTATATATCATCATCACTCATACAGATAGCCTCAGTGCTGAAAAGGACGCTAAACTTCAATTTAATTGTCAATTTAGTCAATTTAGTTATAGCCTTTCCTACTGTTCATTTACCCTTTCTTGCTTTGACTTACATCTTTCAATACCGTATATTTTGTAATCTTATTTTATGAATGGATTTTATATTATTTTAGTCAATTTGTTGTCATGATCCTTCTACTTTAAACGTATCTTACTAATTATATTGTATTAGTCAATCACTTTTTGATTACTTACTAACTTAGGTAGCCTTCGCTATATTAGTCTCTTGCTTATTACATTCAACAATATTCCATATGTTTATTGGACAAAAGTATCACAAAAAGTTGACAAAAGGAAGTGAAAAAAAGAAAGAAAAACAACCTGCAGAAAAAAGATTTGTCCTGGTATTGCTCGCGATGGACGTCGAGTGGTGTGGGGAACAGCGTTGCCACACCGAAGGCCGGGGCCTTCCTAAAGACGGCTATGCATTAACCCTTACCTTCTCAATGAGATCAAACGACGCACACCTTCTGTAAAAAATTGACTCCAATTACCACTGAGTTATTCAGTTATCCTATAATTTCCTCACTTCTCTTAAAAATGTTAGCTGGCAACCGCCTAACAATATATTATATGTCATTATGTACTTATTGAATTGTTATGAATTGTCGTGTTTTATAATTTGTTTTGGTCTATATCTTAAGAACCATTTAACATATTTTCACGAAATAAAGCGCAAACTCGAGTACATGCACTACTCTCATCGCGGTCGCCAACCCGGGTCCCTATGGCTGAAACAAAGTACCTTAATGTCTACCATGTTTGGTACTACTTTATTTTTTTTTCAAAATAACACATATTTCACTGCACATCCTTACACTTACACACCACTAGGTTGCTTGCATATGACACCCGAGGATCACATATGTGTATTTTTACGTAACACAAAGAGAAACTACCTAATTATATCAAACATTTATATTTTTCTGAAATGGAAATGTTATCTTGTTTTCTGCAACGGTTTATTTTGATGCACCCTGCATATATATTTTCGATGTCAGAGCAAAATATGTTGTTTTCATATTCTACACATCAGGATACGTAAGAAAGGCACAAATTAGCACAAAAAGCATAAAATAATGAATTTAGTAACATATATTCTACATTAACGACTTTAACCCTTACCTTCTCAATGAGATCACATGACGCACACCTGTCAAAAATTGCTTCCAATTACCACTGACTTATTCATTTCTGTGATAATTTTCTTCTTTCACGTAAAAATGTTGGCTGGCGACCGCCTAACAATATATTATATATCATTATGTACATATTGAATTGTTATGAATTGTCGTGTATTATAATCTGTTTTGGTCTATATCTTATGAACCATTTAACATATTTTCACGAAATAAAGCGCAAACTCGAGTACATGCACTACTCTCATCGCGGTCGCCAACCCGGGTTCCTATGGCTGAAACAAAGTACCTTATTCTCTACCATGTTTGGTACTACTTTATTGTTCTTTTCAAAATAACACATATTTCACTGAACTTCCCTACACTGACACACCACTAGGTTGCTTGCATATGACACCCGAGGATCACATACGTGTATTTTTACGTAACACAAAGAGAAATTATCTAATTATATCAAACATTTATATTTTTCTGAAATGGAAACGTTATTTTGTCTTCTGCAACGGTTTATTTTGATGCACCCTGTATATATATTTTCGATGTCAGAGCAAAATATGCTGTTTTCATATTCTACACATCAGGATACGTACGAAAGGCACAAATTAGCAGAAAAAGCATAAAATAATGAATTTAGTATCATATAATCTACATTAACGACTTTAACCTTTACCTTCACAATGAGATCACATGACGCACACCTTCTGTAAAAGGTTGACTCCAATTACCACTGAGTTATTCATTTTTCCTATAATTTCCTTATTTATCTTAAAAGTGTTGGCTGGCAACCGCCTAACAATATATTATATGTCACTATGTACATATTGAATTGTTATGAATTGTCGTGTATTATAATCTGTTTTGGTCTATATCTTAAGAACCATTTAACATATTTTCACGAAATAAAGCGCAAACTTGAGTACATGCAATACTCTCATCGCGGTCGCCAACCCGGGTCCCTATGGCTGAAACAAAGTATTTTATTCTCTACCATGTTTGGTACTACTTTATTGTTTTTTTCAAAATAACACATATTTCACTGCACATCCTTACACTCACAAACAATCCAGATTGGTTACATATGACACCCGAGAATCAGATATGTGTATTTTTACGTAACACAATGAGAAACTGCCTAATTATATCAAACATATATATTTTTCTGAAATGGAAATGTTATCTTGTCTTCTGCAACGGTTTATTTTGATGTACCTTGTATATATATTTTCGATGTCAGAACAAAATATGTTGTTTTCATATTCTACACATCAGTATACGTACGAAAATAACAAAATTAGCACAAAAAGCATAAAATTATGAATTTAGTAACATATATTCTACATGAACGTCTGTAAACCTTACCTTCTCAATGAGATCACATGACGCACACCTTCTGTAAAAAATTGACTCCAATTACCACTGAGTTATTCATTTTTCCTATAATTTTCTTATTTCTCTTAAAAATGTTGGCTGACAACCGCCTAACAATATATTATATTTCATTTTGTACATATTGAATTGTTATGAATTGTCGTGTATTATAATCTGTTTTGGTCTATATCTTAAGAACCATTTAACATATTTTCACGAAATAAAGCTCAAACTCGAGTACATGCAAAAGTTTCATCGCGGTCGCCAACCCGGGTCCCTAAGGCCGAAACAAAGTAACTTATTCTCTACCATGTTTGGCACTATTTTACTGTTTTTTTTTCAAAATAACACATATTTCACTGCACTTCCTTACACTGACACACCACTAAATGGCTTGCATATGACACCCGAGGATCACATATGTGTATTTTTACGTAACACAAAGAGAAACTACCTAATTATATCAAACATTTATATTTTTCTGAAATGGAAAGGTTATCTTGTCTTCTGCAACGGTTTATTTTGATGCACCCTGTATATATATTTTCGATGTCAGAGCAAAATATGTTGTTTTCATATCCTACACATCAGGATAAGTACGAAAGGCACAAATTAGCAGAAAAAGCATAAAATAATGAATTTAGTAATATATATTCTACATTAACGACTTTACCCCTTACCTTCTCAATGAGATCACATGACGCACACCTTCTGTAAAAAATTGACTCCAATTACCACTGAGTTATTCATTTTTCCTATAATTTCCTTATTTATCTTAAAAGTGTTGGCTGGCAACCGCCTAACAATATATTATATGTCATTATTTACATATTGAATTGTTATGAGTTGTCGTGTATTATAATGTGTTTTGGTCTATATCTTAAGAACCATTTAACATATTTTCACGAAATAAAGCGCAAACTCGAGTACATGCACTACTCTCATCGCGGTCGCCAACGCGGGTCCCTATGGCTGAAACAGAGTACCTTATTCTCTACCATGTTTGGTACTACTTTATTGTTTTTTTCAAAATAACACATATTTCACTGCACTTCCTTACACTGACACACCACTAGGTTGCTTGCATATGAGACCCGAGGATCACATACGTGTGTTTTTACGTGACACAAAGAGAAACTACGTAATTATATCAAACTTCTATATTTTTCTGAAATCGAAGTGTTATCTTGTCTTCTGCAACGGTTCATTTTGATGCACCCTGTATACATATTTTCGATGTCAGAACCAAAAATGTTGTTTTCATATGCTACACATCAGGATAGGTACGAGAGGCACAATTAGCACAAAAAGCATAAAATAATGAATTTAGTAACATATATTCTACATGAACGACTTTAACCCTTACCTTCTCAATGAGATCACATGACGCACACCTTCTGTAAAAAATTGACTACAATTACCACTGAGTTATTCATTTTTCCTATAATTTCCTTATTTCTCTTAAAAGTGTTGGTTGGCAACCGCCTAACAATATGTTATATGTTATTATGTACTCATTGAATTGTTATGAATTGTCGTGTATTATACCATGTTTGGTACTACTTTATTTTTTTTTCAAAATAACACATATTTCACTGAACTTCCCTACACTGACACACCAC
The DNA here is from genome assembly GCF_964235325.1 of Thermobia domestica. Lineage (NCBI taxonomy): Eukaryota > Metazoa > Arthropoda > Insecta > Zygentoma > Lepismatidae > Thermobia > Thermobia domestica. The sequence goes on from NC_137469.1 coordinate 163,665,139, forward strand.
TAGGTTGCTTGCATATGACACCCGAGGATTACATACGTGTATTTTTACGTAACACAAAGAGAAATTACCTAATTATATCAAACATTTATATTTTTCTGAAATGGAAACGTTATTTTGTCTTCTGCAACGGTTTATTTTGATGCACCCTGTATATATATTTTCGATGTCAGAGCAAAATGTGCTGTTTTCATATTCTACACATCAGGATACGTAAGAAAGGCACAAATTAGCAGAAAAAGCATAAAATAATGAATTTAGTATCATATAATCTACATTAACGACTTTAACCTTTACCTTCACAATGAGATCACATGACGCACACCTTCTGTAAAAAATTGACTCCAATTACCACTGAGTTATTCATTTTTCCTATAATTTCCTTATTTATCTTAAAAGTGTTGGCTGGCAACCGCCTAACAATATATTATATGTCATTATTTACATATTGAATTGTTATGAGTTGTCGTGTATTATAATGTGTTTTGGTCTATATCTTAAGAACCATTTAACATATTTTCACGAAATAAAGCGCAACTCGAGTACATGCACTACTCTCATCGCGGTCGCCAACCCGGGTCCCTATGGCTGAAACAAAGTACCTTATTCTCTACCATGTTTGGTACTACTTTATTTTTTTTTCAAAATAACACATATTTCACTGCACTTCCCTACACTTACACACCACTAGGTTGCTTGCATATGAGACCCGAGGATCACATACGTGTGTTTTTACGTGACACAAAGAGAAACTACGTAATTATATCAAACTTCTCTATTTTTCTGAAATCGAAGTGTTATCTTGTGTTCTGCAACGGTTCATTTTGATGCACCCTGTATACATATTTTCGATGTCAGAACAAAATATGTTGTTTTCATATGCTACACATCAGGATATGTACGAGAGGCACAATTAGCATAAAAAGCATAAAATAATGTAGTCAGTAACATGTATTCTACATGAACGACTTTAACCCTTACCTTCTCAATGAGATCAGATGACGCACACCTTCTGTAAAAAATTGACTCCAATTACCACTGAGTTATTCATTTTTCCTATAATTTCCTTATTTCTCTTAAAAGTGTTGGTTGGCAACCGCCTAACAATATGTTATATGTCATTATGTACATATTGAATTGTTATGAATTGTCGTGTATTATAATGTGTTTTGGTCTATATCTTAAGAACCATTTAACATATTTTCACGAAATAAAGCGCAAATTCGAGCACATGCACTACTCTCATGGCGGTCGCCAACCCGGGTCCCTATGGCTGAAACAAAGTACCTTATTCTCTACCATGTTTGTACTACTTTATTGTTTTTTTTCAAAATAACACATATTTCACTGCACTTCCTTACACTGACACACCACTAGGATGCTTGCATATGACACCCGAGGACCACATATGTGTATTTTTACGTAACACAAAGAGAAACTACCTAATTATATCAAACTTTTATATTTTTCTGAAATGGAAGTGTTATCTTGTCTTCTGCAACGGTTTATTTTGATGCACCCTGTATATATATTTTCGATGTTAGTACAAAATATGTTGTTTTCATATTCTACACATCAGGATAGGTAAGAAAGGCAAAAATTAGCAGAAAAATTATAAAATAATGAAGTTAGTAACATATATTCTACATGAACGTCTGTAACCCTTACCTTCTCAATGAGATCACATGACGCACACCTTCTGTAAAAAATTGACTCCAATTACCACTGAGTTATTCATTTTTCCTATAATTTCCTTATTTATCTTAAAAGTGTTGGCTGGCAACCGCCTAACAATATATTATATGTCATTATTTACATATTGAATTGTTATGAATTGTCGTGTATTATAATGTGTTTTGGTCTATATCTTAAGAACCATTTAACATATTTTCACGAAATAAAGCGCAAACTCGAGTACATGCACTACTCTCATCGCGGTCGCCAACCCGGGTCCCTATGGCTGAAACAAAGTACCTTATTCTCTACCATGTTTGGTACTACTTTATTGTTTTTTTCAAAATAACACATATTTCACTGCACTTCCTTACACTGACACACCACTAGGTTGCTTGCATATGAGACCCGAGGATCACATACGTGTGTTTTTACGTGACACAAAGAGAAACTACGTAATTATATCAAACTTCTATATTTTTCTGAAATCGAAGTGTTATCTTGTGTTCTGCAACGGTTCATTTTGATGCACCCTGTATACATATTTTCGATGTCAGAACAAAATATGTTGTTTTCATATTCTAGACATAAGGATGCGTACGAAAGGCACAAATTAGCACAAATAGCGTATAATAATGAATTTAGTAACATATATTCTACATTAACGACTTTAACCCTTACATTCTCAATGAGATCACATGACGCACAAATGTCAAAAATTGCTTCCAATTACCACTGACTTATTCATTTTTGTGATAATTTTCTTCTTTCACGTAAAAATTTTGGCTGGCAACCGCCTAACAGTATATTATATGTTATTATGTACATATTGAATTATTATGAATTGTCGTCTATTATAATTTGTTTTGGTCTATATCTTAAGAACCATTTAACATATTTTCACGAAATAAAGAGCAAATTCGAGCACATGCACTACTCTCATCGCGGTCGCACACCCGGGTCCCTATGGCTGAAACAAAGTACCTTATTCTCTACCAGGTTTGTACTACTTTATTGTTTTTTTCAAAATAACACATATTTCACTGCACATCCTTACACTCACAAACAAACCAGGTTGCTTGCAAATGACACCGAGGATCACATATGTGTATTTTTACGTAACACAAAGAGAAACTACCTAATTATATCAAATATATATATTTTTCTGAAATGGAAATGTTATCTTGTCTTCTGCAACGGTTTATTTTGATGCACCCTGTATATATATTTTCGATGTCAGAGCAAAATATGTTGCTTTCATATCCTACACATCAGGATACGTACGAAAGGAACAAATTAGCACAAAAAGCATAAAATAATGAATTTAGTAACATATATTCTACATGATCGACTTTAACCCTTACCTTCTCAACGAGATCACATGACGCACACCTTCTGTAAAAAATTGACTCCAATTACCACTGAGTTATTCATTTTTCCTATAATTTCCTTATTTCTCTTAAAAATGTTGGTTGGCAACCGCCTAACAATATATTATATGTCATTATGTACATATTGAATTGTTATGAATTGTCGTGTATTATAATGTGTTTTGGTCTATATCTTAAGAACCATTTAACATATTTTCACGAAATGAAGCGCAAACTCGAGTAGATGCACTACTCTCATCGCGGTCGACAACCCGGGTCCCTAGGGCTGAAACAAAGTACCTTATTCTCTACCATGTTTGGAACTACTTTATTGTTTTTTTCAAAATAACACATATTTCACTGCACTTCCTTACACTGACACACAACTAGGTTGCTTGCATATGAGACCCGAGGATCACATATGTGTGTTTTTACGTGACACAAAGAGAAACTACCTAATTATATCAAACTTCTATATTTTTCTGAAATCGAAGTGTTATCTTGTCTTCTGCAACGGTTCATTTTGATGCATCCTGTATACATATTTTCGATGTCAGAACCAAAAATGTTGTTTTCATATGCTACACATCAGGATACGTACGAATAGCAAAAATTAGCAGAAAAAGCATAAAATGATAAAGTTAGTAACATATATTCTACATGAACGTCTTTAACCCTTACCTTCTCAATGAGATCACATGACGCACACCTTCTGTAAAAAATTCACTCCAATTACCACTGAGTTATTCATTTTTCCTATAATTTCCTTATTTCTCTTAAAAGTGTTGGTTGGCAACCGCCTAACAATATGTTATATGTCATTATGTACATATTGAATTGTTATGAATTGTCGTGTATTATAATGTGTTTTGGTCTATATCTTAAGAACCATTTAACATATTTTCACGAAATAAAGCGCAAATTCGAGCACATGCACTACTCTCATGGCGGTCGCCAACCCGGGTCCCTGTGGCTGAAACAAAGTACCTTATTCTCTACCATGTTTGTACTACTTTATTGTTTTTTTCAAAATAACACATATTTCACTGCACTTCCTTACACTGACACACCACTAGGATGCTTGCATATGACACCCGAGGACAACATATGTGTATTTTTACGTAACACAAAGAGAAACTACCTAATTATATCAAACTTTTATATTTTTCTGAAATGGAAGTGTTATCTTGTCTTCTGCAACGGTTTATTTTGATGCACCGTGTATATATATTTTCGATGTTAGTACAAAATATGTTGTTTTCATATTCTACACATCAGGATAGGTAAGAAAGGCAAAAATTAGCAGAAAAATCATAAAATAATGAAGTTAGTAACATATATTCTACATGAACGACTTTAACCCTTACCTTCTCAAATAGATCACATGACGCACACCTTCTGTAAAAAAATGACTCCAATTACCACTGAGTTATTCAGTTTTCCTATAATTTTCTTATTTCTCTTAAAAATGTTGGCTGGCAACCGCCTAACAATATATTATATGTCATTATGTACATATTGAATTGTTATGAATTGTGGTGTATTATAATCTGTTTTGGTCTATATCTTAAGAACCATTTAACATATTTTCACGAAATAAAGCGCAAACTCGAGTACATGCACTACTCTCATCGCGGTCGCCAACCCGGGTCCCTATGGCTGAAACAAAGTATTTTATTCTCTACCATGTTTGGTACTACTTTATTTTTTTTTCAAAATAACACATATTTCACTGCACATCCTTACACTTACACACCACTAGGTTGCTTGCATATGACACCCGAGGATCACATATGTGTATTTTTACGTAACACAAAGAGAAACTACCTAATTATATCAAACATTTATATTTTTCTGAAATGGAAATGTTATCTTGTTTTCTGCAACGGTTTATTTTGATGCACCCTGCATATATATTTTCGATGTCAGAGCAAAATATGTTGTTTTCATATTCTACACATCAGGATACGTAAGAAAGGCAAAAATTAGCACAAAAAGCATAAAATAATGAATTTAGTAACATATATTCTACATTAACGACTTTAACCCTTACCTTCTCAATGAGATCACATGACGCACACCTGTCAAAAATTGCTTCCAATTACCACTGACTTATTCATTTCTGTGATAATTTTCTCCTTTCACGTAAAAATGTTGGCTGGCAACCGCCTAACAATATATTATATGTCATTATGTACATATTGAATTGTTATGAATTGTCGTGTATTATAATCTGTTTTGGTCTATATCTTAAGAACCATTTAACATATTTTCACGAAATAAAGCGCAAACTCGAGTACATGCACTACTCTCATCGCGGTCGCCAACCCGGGTTCCTATGGCTGAAACAAAGTACCTTATTCTCTACCATGTTTGGTACTACTTTATTGTTCTTTTCAAAATAACACATATTTCACTGAACTTCCCTACACTGACACACCACTAGGTTGCTTGCATATGACACCCGAGGATCACATACGTGTATTTTTACGTAACACAAAGAGAAACTACCTAATTATATCAAACATTTATATTTTTCTGAAATGGAAATGTTATCTTGTCTTCTGCAACGGTTTATTTTGATGCACCCTGTATATATATTTTCGATGTCAGAGCAAAATATGCTGTTTTCATATTCTACACATCAGGATACGTACGAAAGGCACAAATTAGCAGAAAAAGCATAAAATAATGAATTTAGTATCATATAATCTACATTAACGACTTTAACCTTTACCTTCACAATGAGATCACATGACGCACACCTTCTGTAAAAGGTTGACTCCAATTACCACTGAGTTATTCATTTTTCCTATAATTTCCTTATTTATCTTAAAAGTGTTGGCTGGCAACCGCCTAACAATATATTATATGTCATTATGTACATATTGAATTGTTATGAATTGTCGTGTATTATAATCTGTTTTGGTCTATATCTTAAGAACCATTTATCATATTTTCACGAAATAAAGCTCAAACTCGAGTACATGCACAACTTTCATCGCGGTCGCCAACCCGGGTCCCTAAGGCCGAAACAAAGTAACTTATTCTCTACCATGTTTGGCACTACTTTACTGTTTTTTTTTTCAAAATAACACATATTTCACTGCACTTCCTTACACTGACACACCACTAAATGGCTTGCATATGACACCCGAGGATCACATATGTGTATTTTTACGTAACACAAAGAGAAACTACCTAATTATATCAAACATTTATATTTTTCTGAAATGGAAAGGTTTTCTTGTCTTCTGCAACGGTTTATTTTGATGCACCCTGTATATATATTTTCGATGTCAGAGCAAAATATGTTGGTTTCATATCCTACACATCAGGATAAGTACGAAAGGCACAAATTAGCAGAAAAAGCATAAAATAATGAATTTAGTAATATATATTCTACATTAACGACTTTAACCCTTACCTTCTCAATGAGATCACATGACGCACACCTTCTGTAAAAAATTGACTCCAATTACCACTGAGTTATTCATTTTTCCTATAATTTCCTTATTTATCTTAAAAGTGTTGGCTGGCAACCGCCTAACAATATATTATATGTCATTATTTACATATTGAATTGTTATGAGTTGTCGTGTATTATAATGTGTTTTGGTCTATATCTTAAGAACCATTTAACATATTTTCACGAAATAAAGCGCAAACTCGAGTACATGCACTACTCTCATCGCGGTCGCCAACGCGGGTCCCTATGGCTGAAACAGAGTACCTTATTCTCTACCATGTTTGGTACTACTTTATTGTTTTTTTCAAAATAACACATATTTCACTGCACTTCCTTACACTGACACACCACTAGGTTGCTTGCATATGAGACCCGAGGATCACATACGTGTGTTTTTACGTGACACAAAGAGAAACTACGTAATTATATCAAACTTCTATATTTTTCTGAAATCGAAGTGTTATCTTGTCTTCTGCAACGGTTCATTTTGATGCACCCTGTATACATATTTTCGATGTCAGAACCAAAAATGTTGTTTTCATATGCTACACATCAGGATAGGTACGAGAGGCACAATTAGCACAAAAAGCATAAAATAATGAATTTAGTAACATATATTCTACATGAACGACTTTAACCCTTACCTTCTCAATGAGATCACATGACGCACACCTTCTGTAAAAAATTGACTCCAATTACCACTGAGTTATTCATTTTTCCTATAATTTCCTTATTTCTCTTAAAAGTGTTGGTTGGCAACCGCCTAACAATATGTTATATGTTATTATGTACATATTGAATTGTTATGAATTCTCGTGTATTATACCATGTTTGGTACTACTTTATTTTTTTTTTTTCAAAATAACACATATTTCACTGAACTTCCCTACACTGACACACCAGTAGGTTGCTTGCATATGACACCCGAGGATAACATACGTGTTTTATTTTACGTAACACAAAGAGAAATTACCTAATTATATCAAACATTTATATTTTTCTGAAATGGAAACGTTATTTTGTCTTCTGCAACGGTTTATTTTGATGCACCCTGTATATATATTTTCGATGTCAGAGCAAAATGTGCTGTTTTCATATTCTACACATCAGGATACGTAAGAAAGGCACAAATTAGCAGAAAAAGCATAAAATAATGAATTTAGTATCATATAATCTACATTAACGACTTTAACCTTTACCTTCACAATGAGATCATATGACGCACACCTTCTGTAAAAAATTGACTCCAATTACCACTGAGTTATTCATTTTTCCTATAATTTCCTTATTTATCTTAAAAGTGTTGGCTGGCAACCGCCTAACAATATATTATATGTCATTATTTACATATTGAATTGTTATGAGTTGTCGTGTATTATAATGTGTTTTGGTCTATATCTTAAGAACCATTTAACATATTTTCACGAAATAAAGCGCAACTCGAGTACATGCACTACTCTCATCGCGGTCGCCAACCCGGGTCCCTATGGCTGAAACAAAGTACCTTATTCTCTACCATGTTTGGTACTACTTTATTTTTTTTTTCAAAATAACACATATTTCACTGCACTTCCCTACACTTACACACCACTAGGTTGCTTGCATATGAGACCCGAGGATCACATACGTGTGTTTTTACGTGACACAAAGAGAAACTACGTAATTATATCAAACTTCTCTATTTTTCTGAAATCGAAATGTTATCTTGTGTTCTGCAACGGTTCATTTTGATGCACCCTGTATACATATTTTCGATGTCAGAACAAAATATGTTGTTTTCATATGCTACACATCAGGATATGTACGAGAGGCACAATTAGCACAAAAAGCATAAAATAATGTAGTCAGTAAGATGTATTCTACATGAACGACTTTAACCCTTACCTTCTCAATGAGATCAGATGACGCACACCTTCTGTAAAAAATTGACTCCAATTACCACTGAGTTATTCATTTTTCCTATAATTTCCTTATTTCTCTTAAAAGTGTTGGTTGGCAACCGCCTAACAATATGTTATATGTCATTATGTACATATTGAATTGTTATGAATTGTCGTGTATTATAATGTGTTTTGGTCTATATCTTAAGAACCATTTAACATATTTTCACGAAATAAAGCGCAAATTCGAGCACATGCACTACTCTCATGGCGGTCGCCAACCCGGGTCCCTGTGGCTGAAACAAAGTACCTTATTCTCTACCATGTTTGTACTACTTTATTGTTTTTTTCAAAATAACACATATTTCACTGCACTTCCTTACACTGACACACCACTAGGATGCTTGCATATGACACCCGAGGACCACATATGTGTATTTTTACGTAACACAAAGAGAAACTACCTAATTATATCAAACTTTTATATTTTTCTGAAATGGAAGTGTTATCTTGTCTTCTGCAACGGTTTATTTTGATGCACCCTGTATATATATTTTCGATGTTAGTACAAAATATGTTGTTTTCATATTCTAGACATCAGGATAGGTAAGAAAGGCAAAAATTAGCAGAAAAATTATAAAATAATGAAGTTAGTAACATATATTCTACATGAACGTCTGTAACCCTTACCTTCTCAATGAGATCACATGACGCACACCTTCTGTAAAAAATTGACTCCAATTACCACTGAGTTATTCATTTTTCCTATAATTTCCTTATTTATCTTAAAAGTGTTGGCTGGCAACCGCCTAACAATATATTATATGTCATTATTTACATATTGAATTGTTATGAATTGTCGTGTATTATAATGTGTTTTGGTCTATATCTTAAGAACCATTTAACATATTTTCACGAAATAAAGCGCAAACTCGAGTACATGCACTACTCTCATCGCGGTCGCCAACCCGGGTCCCTATGGCTGAAACAAAGTACCTTATTCTCTACCATGTTTGGTACTACTTTATTGTTTTTTTCAAAATAACACATATTTCACTGCACTTCCTTACACTGACACACCACTAGGTTGCTTGCATATGAGACCCGAGGATCACATACGTGTGTTTTTACGTGACACAAAGAGAAACTACGTAATTATATCAAACTTCTATATTTTTCTGAAATCGAAGTGTTATCTTGTCTTCTGCAACGGTTCATTTTGATGCACCCTGTATACATATTTTCGATGTCAGAACAAAATATGTTGTTTCCATATTCTAGACATAACGATGCGTACGAAAGGCACAAATTAGCACAAATAGCATATAATAATGAATTTAGTAACATATATTCTACATTAACGACTTTAACCCTTACATTCTCAATGAGATCACATGACGCACACCTGTCAAAAATTGCTTCCAATTACCACTGACTTATTCATTTTTGTGATAATTTTCTTCTTTCACGTAAAAATTTTGGCTGGCAACCGCCTAACAGTATATTATATGTTATTATGTACATATTGAATTATTATGAATTGTCGTCTATTATAATTTGTTTTGGTCTATATCTTAAGAACCATTTAACATATTTTCACGAAATAAAGAGCAAATTCGAGCACATGCACTACTCTCATCGCGGTCGCACACCCGGGTCCCTATGGCTGAAACAAAGTACCTTATTCTCTACCAGGTTTGTACTACTTTATTGTTTTTTTCAAAATAACACATATTTCACTGCACATCCTTACACTCACAAACAAACCAGGTTGCTTGCAAATGACACCGAGGATCACATATGTGTATTTTTACGTAACACAAAGAGAAACTACCTAATTATATCAAATATATATATTTTTCTGAAATGGAAATGTTATCTTGTCTTCTGCAACGGTTTATTTTGATGCACCCTGTATATATATTTTCGATGTCAGAGCAAAATATGTTGCTTTCATATCCTACACATCAGGATACGTACGAAAGGAACAAATTAGCACAAAAAGCATAAAATAATGAATTTAGTAACATATATTCTACATGATCGACTTTAACCCTTACCTTCTCAACGAGATCACATGACGCACACCTTCTGTAAAAAATTGACTCCAATTACCACTGAGTTATTCATTTTTCCTATAATTTCCTTATTTCTCTTAAAAATGTTGGTTGGCAACCGCCTAACAATATATTATATGTCATTATGTACATATTGAATTGTTATGAATTGTCGTGTATTATAATGTGTTTTGGTCTATATCTTAAGAACCATTTAACATATTTTCACGAAATAAAGCGCAAACTCGAGTACATGCACTACTCTCATCGCGGTCGCCAACCCGGGTCCCTATGGCTGAAAAAAAGTACCTTATTCTCTACCATGTTTGGTACTACTTTATTGTTTTTTTCAAAATAACACATATTTCACTGCACTTCCTTACACTGACACACCACTAGGTTGCATGCATATGAGACCCGAGGATCACATACGTGTGTTTTTACGTGACACAAAGAGAAACTACCTAATTATATCAAACTTCTATATTTTTCTGAAATCGAAGTGTTATCTTGTCTTCTGCAACGGTTCATTTTGATGCATCCTGTATACATATTTTCGATGTCAGAACCAAAAATGTTGTTTTCATATGCTACACATCAGGATACGTACGAATGGCAAAAATTAGCAGAAAAAGCATAAAATGATAAAGTTAGTAACATATATTCTACATGAACAACTTTAACCCTTACCTTCTCAATGAGATCACATGACGCACACCTTCTGTAAAAAATTCACTCCAATTACCACTGAGTTATTCATTTTTCCTATAATTTCCTTATTTCTCTTAAAAGTGTTGGTTGGCAACCGCCTAACAATATATTATATGTCATTTTGTACATATTGAATTGTTATGAATTGTCGTGTATTATAATCTGTTTTGGTCTATATCTTAAGAACCATTTAACATATTTTCACGAAATAAAGCTCAAACTCGAGTACATGCACAACTTTCATCGCGGTCGCCAACCCGGGTCCCTAAGGCCGAAACAAAGTAACTTATTCTCTACCATGTTTGGCACTACTTTACTGTTTTTTTTTTCAAAATAATACATATTTCACTGCACTTCCTTACACTGACACACCACTAAATGGCTTGCATATGACACCCGAGGATCACATATGTGTATTTTTACGTAACACAAAGAGAAACTACCTAATTATATCAAACATTTATATTTTTCTGAAATGGAAATGTTATCTTGTCTTCTGCAACGGTTTATTTTGATGCACCCTGTATATATATTTTGATGTCAGAGCAAAATATGTTGTTTTCATATCCTACACATCAGGATAAGTACGAAAGGCACAAATTAGCAGAAAAAGCATAAAATAATGAATTTAGTAATATATATTCTACATTAACGACTTTAACCCTTACCTTCTCAATGAGATCACATGACGCACACCTTCTGTAAAAAATTGACTCCAATTACCACTGAGTTATTCATTTTTCCTATAATTTCCTTATTTATCTTAAAAGTGTTGGCTGGCAACCGCCTAACAATATATTATATGTCATTATTTACATATTGAATTGTTATGAATTGTCGTGTATTATAATGTGTTTTGGTCTATATCTTAAGAACCATTTAACATATTTTCACGAAATAAAGCGCAAACTCGAGTATATGCACTACTCTCATCGCGGTCGCCAACCCGTGTCCCTATGGCTGAAACAAAGTACCTTATTCTCTACCATGTTTGGTACTACTTTATTGTTTTTTTCAAAATAACACATATTTCACTGCACTTCCTTACACTGACACAACACTAGGTTGCTTGCATATGAGACCCGAGGATCACATACGTGTGTTTTTACGTGACACAAAGAGAAACTACGTAATTATATCAAACTTCTCTATTTTTCTGAAATCGAAGTGTTATCTTGTGTTCTGCAACGGTTCATTTTGATGCACCCTGTATACATATTTTCGATGTCAGAACAAAATATGTTGTTTTCATATGCTACACATCAGGATAGGTACGAGAGGCACAATTAGCACAAAAAGCATAAAATAATGTAGTCAGTAACATGTATTCTACATGAACGACTTTAACCCTTACCTTCTCAATGAGATCAGATGACGCACACCTTCTGTAAAAAATTGAGTCCAATTACCACTGAGTTATTCATTTTTCCTATAATTTCCTTATTTCTCTTAAAAGTGTTGGTTGGCAACCGCCTAACAATATGTTATATGTCATTATGTACATATTGAATTGTTATGAATTGTCGTGTATTATAATGTGTTTTGGTCTATATCTTAAGAACCATTTAACATATTTTCACGAAATAAAGCGCAAATTCGAGCACATGCACTACTCTCATGGCGGTCGCCAACCCGGGTCCCTGTGGCTGAAACAAAGTACCTTATTCTCTACCATGTTTGTACTACTTTATTGTTTTTTTCAAAATAAAACATATTTCACTGCACTTCCTTACACTGACACACCACTAGGATGCTTGCATATGACACCCGAGGACCACATATGTGTATTTTTAAGTAACACAAAGAGAAACTACCTAATTATATCAAACTTTTATATTTTTCTGAAATGGAAGTGTTATCTTGTCTTCTGCAACGGTTTATTTTGATGCACCATGTATATATATTTTCGATGTTAGTACAAAATATGTTGTTTTCATATTCTACACATCAGGATAGGTAAGAAAGGCAAAAATTAGCAGAAAAATCATAAAATAATGAAGTTAGTAACATATATTCTACATGAACGACTTTAACCCTTACCTTCTCAATAAGATCACATGACGCACACCTTCTGTAAAAAAATGACTCCAATTACCACTGAGTTATTCAGTTTTCCTATAATTTTCTTATTTCTCTTAAAAATGTTGGCTGGCAACCGCCTAACAATATATTATATGTCATTATTTACATATTGAATTGTTATGAATTGTCGTGTATTATAATGTGTTTTGGTCTATATCTTAAGAACCATTTAACATATTTTCACGAAATAAAAGCGCAAACTCGAGTACATGCACTACTCTTATCGCGGTCGCCAACCCGGGTCCCTATGGCTGAAACAAAGTACCTTATTCTCTACCATGTTTGGCACTACTTTACTGTTTTTTTTTCAAAATAACACATATTTCACTGCACTTCCTTACACTGACACACCACTAAATGGCTTGCATATGACACCCGAGGATCTCATATGTGTATTTTTACGTAACACAAAGAGAAACTACCTAATTATATCAAACATTTATATTTTTCTGAAATGGAAATGTTATCTTGTCTTCTGCAACGGTTTATTTTGATGCACCCTGTATATATATTTTCGATGTCAGAGCAAAATATGTTGTTTTCATATCCTACACATCAGGATAAGTACGAAAGGCACAAATTAGCAGAAAAAGCATAAAATAATGAATTTAGTAATATATATTCTACATTAACGACTTTAACCCTTACCTTCTCAATGAGATCACATGACGCACACCTTCTGTAAAAAATTGACTCCAATTACCACTGAGTTATTCATTTTTCCTATAATTTCCTTATTTATCTTAAAAGTGTTGGCTGGCAACCGCCTAACAATATATTATATGTCATTATTTACATATTGAATTGTTATGAATTGTCGTGTATTATAATGTGTTTTGGTCTATATCTTAAGAACCATTTAACATATTTTCACGAAATAAAGCGCAAACTCGAGTACATGCACTACTCTCATCGCGGTCGCCAACCCGGGTCCCTATGGCTGAAAAAAAGTACCTTATTCTCTACCATGTTTGGTACTACTTTATTGTTTTTTTTCAAAATAACACATATTTCACTGCACTTCCTTACACTGACACACCACTAGGTTGCTTGCATATGAGACCCGAGGATCACATACGTGTGTTTTTACGTGACACAAAGAGAAACTACGTAATTATATCAAACTTCTATATTTTTCTGAAATCGAAGTGTTATCTTGTCTTCTGCAACGGTTCATTTTGATGCACCCTGTATACATATTTTCGATGTCAGAACAAAATATGTTGTTTTCATATGCTACACATCAGGATAGGTACGGGAGGCACAATTAGAACAAAAACCATAAAATAATGTAGTCAGTAACATATATTCTACATGAACGACTTTAACCCTTACCTTCTCAATGAGATCACATGACGCACACCTTCTGTAAAAAATTGACTCCAATTACCACTGAGTTATTCATTTTTCCTATAATTTCCTTATTTCTCTTAAAAATGTTGGTTGGCAACCGCCTAACAATATATTATATGTCATTATGTACATATTGAATTGTTATGAATTGTCGTGTATTATAATTTGTTTTGGTTTATATCTTAAGAACCATTTAACATATTTTCACGAAATAAAGCGCAAACTCGAGTACATGCACTACTCTCATCGCGGTCGCCAACCCGGATCCCTATGGCTGAAACAAAGTACCTTATTCTCTACCAGGTTTGGTACTACTTTATTGTTTTTTTTTTTCAAAATAACACATATTTCACTGCACTTCCCTACACTTACACACAACTAGGTTGCTTGCATATGACACCCGAGGATCATATATGTTTATTTTAACGTAACACAAAGAGAAACTACCTAATTATATCAAACATTTATATTTTTCTGAAATGGAAATATTATCTTGTCTTCTGCAACGGTTTATTTTGATGCACCCTGTATATATATTTTCGATGTCAGAGCAAAATATGTTGTTTTCATATCCTACACATCAGGATAAGTACGAAAGGCACAAATTAGCAGAAAAAGCATAAAATAATGAATTTAGTAATATATATTCTACATTAACGACTTTAACCCTTACCTTCTCAATGAGATCACATGACGCACACCTTCTGTAAAAAATTGACTCCAATTACCACTGAGTTATTCATTTTTCCTATAATTTCCTTATTTATCTTAAAAGTGTTGGCTGGCAACCGCCTAACAATATATTATATGTCATTATTTACATATTGAATTGTTATGAATTGTCGTGTATTATAATGTGTTTTGGTCTATATCTTAAGAACCATTTAACATATTTTCACGAAATAAAGCGCAAACTCGAGTATATGCACTACTCTCATCGCGGTCGCCAACCCGTGTCCCTATGGCTGAAACAAAGTACCTTATTCTCTACCATGTTTGGTACTACTTTATTGTTTTTTTCAAAATAACACATATTTCACTGCACTTCCTTACACTGACACAACACTAGGTTGCTTGCATATGAGACCCGAGGATCACATACGTGTGTTTTTACGTGACACAAAGAGAAACTACGTAATTATATCAAACTTCTCTATTTTTCTGAAATCGAAGTGTTATCTTGTGTTCTGCAACGGTTCATTTTGATGCACCCTGTATACATATTTTCGATGTCAGAACAAAATATGTTGTTTTCATATGCTACACATCAGGATAGGTACGAGAGGCACAATTAGCACAAAAAGCATAAAATAATGTAGTCAGTAACATGTATTCTACATGAACGACTTTAACCCTTACCTTCTCAATGAGATCAGATGACGCACACCTTCTGTAAAAAATTGAGTCCAATTACCACTGAGTTATTCATTTTTCCTATAATTTCCTTATTTCTCTTAAAAGTGTTGGTTGGCAACCGCCTAACAATATGTTATATGTCATTATGTACATATTGAATTGTTATGAATTGTCGTGTATTATAATGTGTTTTGGTCTATATCTTAAGAACCATTTAACATATTTTCACGAAATAAAGCGCAAATTCGAGCACATGCACTACTCTCATGGCGGTCGCCAACCCGGGTCCCTGTGGCTGAAACAAAGTACCTTATTCTCTACCATGTTTGTACTACTTTATTGTTTTTTTCAAAATAAAACATATTTCACTGCACTTCCTTACACTGACACACCACTAGGATGCTTGCATATGACACCCGAGGACCACATATGTGTATTTTTAAGTA
The DNA here is from genome assembly GCF_964235325.1 of Thermobia domestica. NCBI lineage: Eukaryota > Metazoa > Arthropoda > Insecta > Zygentoma > Lepismatidae > Thermobia > Thermobia domestica. The sequence goes on from NC_137469.1 coordinate 163,681,534, forward strand.
ACACAAAGAGAAACTACCTAATTATATCAAACTTTTATATTTTTCTGAAATGGAAGTGTTATCTTGTCTTCTGCAACGGTTTATTTTGATGCACCATGTATATATATTTTCGATGTTAGTACAAAATATGTTGTTTTCATATTCTACACATCAGGATAGGTAAGAAAGGCAAAAATTAGCAGAAAAATCATAAAATAATGAAGTTAGTAACATATATTCTACATGAACGACTTTAACCCTTACCTTCTCAATAAGATCACATGACGCACACCTTCTGTAAAAAAATGACTCCAATTACCACTGAGTTATTCAGTTTTCCTATAATTTTCTTATTTCTCTTAAAAATGTTGGCTGGCAACCGCCTAACAATATATTATATGTCATTATTTACATATTGAATTGTTATGAATTGTCGTGTATTATAATGTGTTTTGGTCTATATCTTAAGAACCATTTAACATATTTTCACGAAATAAAAGCGCAAACTCGAGTACATGCACTACTCTTATCGCGGTCGCCAACCCGGGTCCCTATGGCTGAAACAAAGTACCTTATTCTCTACCATGTTTGGCACTACTTTACTGTTTTTTTTTCAAAATAACACATATTTCACTGCACTTCCTTACACTGACACACCACTAAATGGCTTGCATATGACACCCGAGGATCTCATATGTGTATTTTTACGTAACACAAAGAGAAACTACCTAATTATATCAAACATTTATATTTTTCTGAAATGGAAATGTTATCTTGTCTTCTGCAACGGTTTATTTTGATGCACCCTGTATATATATTTTCGATGTCAGAGCAAAATATGTTGTTTTCATATCCTACACATCAGGATAAGTACGAAAGGCACAAATTAGCAGAAAAAGCATAAAATAATGAATTTAGTAATATATATTCTACATTAACGACTTTAACCCTTACCTTCTCAATGAGATCACATGACGCACACCTTCTGTAAAAAATTGACTCCAATTACCACTGAGTTATTCATTTTTCCTATAATTTCCTTATTTATCTTAAAAGTGTTGGCTGGCAACCGCCTAACAATATATTATATGTCATTATTTACATATTGAATTGTTATGAATTGTCGTGTATTATAATGTGTTTTGGTCTATATCTTAAGAACCATTTAACATATTTTCACGAAATAAAGCGCAAACTCGAGTACATGCACTACTCTCATCGCGGTCGCCAACCCGGGTCCCTATGGCTGAAAAAAAGTACCTTATTCTCTACCATGTTTGGTACTACTTTATTGTTTTTTTCAAAATAACACATATTTCACTGCACTTCCTTACACTGACACACCACTAGGTTGCTTGCATATGAGACCCGAGGATCACATACGTGTGTTTTTACGTGACACAAAGAGAAACTACGTAATTATATCAAACTTCTTTATTTTTCTGAAATCGAAGTGTTATCTTGTCTTCTGCAACGGTTCATTTTGATGCACCCTGTATACATATTTTCGATGTCAGAACAAAATATGTTGTTTTCATATGCTACACATCAGGATAGGTACGGGAGGCACAATTAGAACAAAAACCATAAAATAATGTAGTCAGTAACATATATTCTACATGAACGACTTTAACCCTTACCTTCTCAATGAGATCACATGACGCACACCTTCTGTAAAAAATTGACTCCAATTACCACTGAGTTATTCATTTTTCCTATAATTTCCTTATTTCTCTTAAAAATGTTGGTTGGCAACCGCCTAACAATATATTATATGTCATTATGTACATATTGAATTGTTATGAATTGTCGTGTATTATAATGTGTTTTGGTTTATATCTTAAGAACCATTTAACATATTTTCACGAAATAAAGCGCAAACTCGAGTACATGCACTACTCTCATCGCGGTCGCCAACCCGGATCCCTATGGCTGAAACAAAGTACCTTATTCTCTACCAGGTTTGGTACTACTTTATTGTTTTTTTTTTTCAAAATAACACATATTTCACTGCACTTCCCTACACTTACACACCACTAGGTTGCTTGCATATGACACCCGAGGATCATATATGTTTATTTTAACGTAACACAAAGAGAAACTACCTAATTATATCAAACATTTATATTTTTCTGAAATGGAAATATTATCTTGTCTTCTGCAACGGTTTATTTTGATGCACCCTGTATATATATTCTCGATGTCAGAGCAAAATATGTTGTTTTCATATCCTACACATCAGGATAAGTACGAAAGGCACAAATTAGCAGAAAAAGCATAAAATAATGAATTTAGTAATATATATTCTACATTAACGACTTTAACCCTTACCTTCTCAATGAGATCACATGACGCACACCTTCTGTAAAAAATTGACTCCAATTACCACTGAGTTATTCATTTTTCCTATAATTTCCTTATTTATCTTAAAAGTGTTGGCTGGCAACCGCCTAACAATATATTATATGTCATTATTTACATATTGAATTGTTATGAATTGTCGTGTATTATAATGTGTTTTGGTCTATATCTTAAGAAACATTTAACATATTTTCACGAAATAAAGCGCAAACTCGAGTACATGCACTACTCTCATGGCGGTCGCCAACCCGGGTCCCTATGGCTGAAAAAAAGTACCTTATTCTCTACCATGTTTGGTACTACTTTATTGTTTTTTTCAAAATAACACATATTTCACTGCACTTCCTTACACTGACACACCACTAGGTTGCTTGCATATGAGACCCGAGGATCACATACGTGTGTTTTTACGTGACACAAAGAGAAACTACCTAATTATATCAAACTTTTATATTTTTCTGAAATGGAAGTGTTATCTTGTCTTCTGCAACGGTTTATTTTGATGCACCCTGTATATATATTTTCGATGTTAGTACAAAATATGTTGTTTTCATATTCTACACATCAGGATAGGTAAGAAAGGCAAAAATTAGCAGAAAAATCATAAAATAATGAAGTTAGTAACATATATTCTACATGAACGACTTTAACCCTTACCTTCTCAATAAGATCACATGACGCACACCTTCTGTAAAAAAAATGACTTCAATTACCACTGAGTTATTCAGTTTTCCTATAATTTTCTTATTTCTCTTAAAAATGTTGGCTGGCAACAGCCTAACAATATATTATATGTCATTATGTACATATTGAATTGTTATGAATTGTGGTGTATTATAATCTGTTTTGGTCTATATCTTAAGAACCATTTAACATATTTTCACGAAATAAAGCGCAAACTCGAGTACATGCACAACTTTCATCGCGGTCGCCAACCCGGGTCCCTAAGGCCGAAACAAAGTAACTTATTCTCTACCATGTTTGGCACTACTTTACTGTTTTTTTTTCAAAATAATACATATTTCACTGCACTTCCTTACACTGACACACCACTAAATGGCTTGCATATGACACCCGAGGATCACATATGTGTATTTTTACGTAACACAAAGAGAAACTACCTAATTATATCAAACATTTATATTTTTCTGAAATGGAAATGTTATCTTGTCTTCTGCAAGGGTTTATTTTGATGCACCCTGTATATATATTTTCGATGTCAGAGCAAAATATGTTGTTTTCATATCCTACACATCAGGATAAGTACGAAAGGCACAAATTAGCAGAAAAAGCATAAAATAATGAATTTAGTAATATATATTCTACATTAACGACTTTAACCCTTACCTTCTCAATGAGATCACATGACGCACACCTTCTGTAAAAAATTGACTCCAATTACCACTGAGTTATTCATTTTTCCTATAATTTCCTTATTTATCTTAAAAGTGTTGGCTGGCAACCGCCTAACAATATATTATATGTCATTATTTACATATTGAATTGTTATGAATTGTCGTGTATTATAATGTGTTTTGGTCTATATCTTAAGAACCATTTAATATATTTTCACGAAATAAAGCGCAAACTCGAGTATATGCACTACTCTCATCGCGGTCGCCAACCCGGGTCCCTATGGCTGAAACAAAGTACCTTATTCTCTACCATGTTTGGTACTACTTTATTGTTTTTTTCAAAATAACACATATTTCACTGCACTTCCTTACACTGACAAACACTAGGTTGCTTGCATGTGAGACCCGAGGATCACATACGTGTGTTTTTACGTGACAAAGAGAAACTACGTAATTATATCAAACTTCTATATTTTTCTGAAATCGAAGTGTTATCTTGTCTTCTCCAACGGTTCATTTTGATGCACCCTGTATACATATTTTCGATGTCAGAACCAAAAATGTTGTTTTCATATGCTACACATCAGGATAGGTACGAGAGGCACAATTAGCACAAAAAGCATAAAATAATGTAGTCAGTAACATATATTCTACATGAACGACTTTAACCCTTACCTTCTCAATGAGATCACATGACGCACACCTTCTGTAAAAAATTGACTCCAATTACCACTGAGTTATTCATTTTTCCTATAATTTCCTTATTTCTCTTAAAAGTGTTGGTTGGCAACCGCCTAACAATATGTTATATGTCATTATGTACATATTGAATTGTTATGAATTGTCGTGTATTATACCATGTTTGGTACTACTTTATTTTTTTTTTTCAAAATAACACATATTTCACTGCACATTCTTACACTCACAAACAATCCAGATTGGTTGCATATGACACCCGAGAATCAGATATGTGTATTTTTACGTAACACAAAGAGAAACTACCTAATTATATTAAACATATATATTTTTCTGAAATGGAAATGTTATCTTGTCTTCCTAAACGGTTTATTTTGATGTACCTTGTATATATATTTTCGATGTCAGAACAAAATATGTTGTTTTCATATTCTACACATCAGTATACGTACGAAAATAACAAAATTAGCACAAAAAGCATAAAATAATAAATTTAGTAACATATATTCTACATGAACGTCTGTAACCCTTACCTTCTCAATGAGATCACATGACGCACACCTTCTGTAAAAAATTGACTCCAATTACCACTGAGTTATTCATTTTTCCTATAATTTCCTTATTTATCTTAAAAATGTTTGTTGGCAACCGCCTAACAATATATTATATGTCATTATGTACATATTGAATTGTTATGAATTGTCGTGTATTATAATGTGTTTTGGTCTATATCTTAAGAACCATTTAACATATTTTCACGAAATAAAGCGCAAACTCGAGTACATGCACTACTCTCATCGCGGTCGCCAACCCGGGTCCCTATGGCTGAAACAAAGTACCTTATTCTCTACCATGTTTGGTACTACTTTAATGTTTTTTTCAAAATAACACATATTTCACTGCACTTCCCTACACTTACACACCACTAGGTTGCTTGCATATGAGACCCGAGGATCACATACGTGTGTTTTTACGTGACACAAAGAGAAACTACGTAATTATATCAAACTTCTCTATTTTTCTGAAATCGAAGTGTTATCTTGTGTTCTGCAACGGTTCATTTTGATGCACCCTGTATACATATTTTCGATGTCAGAACAAAATATGTTGTTTTCATATGCTACACATCAGGATAGGTACGAGAGGCACAATTAGCACAAAAAGCATAAAATAATGTAGTCAGTAACATGTATTCTACATGAACGACTTTAACCCTTACCTTCTCAATGAGATCAGATGACGCACACCTTCTGTAAAAAATTGAGTCCAATTACCACTGAGTTATTCATTTTTCCTATAATTTCCTTATTTCTCTTAAAAGTGTTGGTTGGCAACCGCCTAACAATATGTTATATGTCATTATGTACATATTGAATTGTTATGAATTGTCGTGTATTATAATGTGTTTTGGTTTATATTTTAAGAACCATTTAACATATTTTCACGAAATAAAGCGCAAATTCGAGCACATGCACTACTCTCATGGCGGTCGCCAACCCGGGTCCCTGTGGCTGAAACAAAGTACCTTATTCTCTACCATGTTTGTACTACTTTATTGTTTTTTTCAAAATAACACATATTTCACTGCACTTCCTTACACTGACACACCACTAGGATGCTTGCATATGACACCCGAGGACCACATATGTGTATTTTTAATAAACACAAAGAGAAACTACCTAATTATATCAAACTTTTATATTTTTCTGAAATGGAAGTGTTATCTTGTCTTCTGCAACGGTTTATTTTGATGCACCCTGTATATATATTTTCGATGTTAGTACAAAATATGTTGTTTTCATATTCTACACATCAGGATAGGTAAGAAAGGCAAAAATTAGCAGAAAAAGCATAAAATAATGAAGTTAGTAACATATATTCTACATGAACGACTTTAACCCTTACCTTCTCAATAAGATCACATGACGCACACCTTCTGTAAAAAAAATGACTCCAATTACCACTGAGTTATTCAGTTTTCCTATAATTTTCTTATTTCTCTTAAAAATGTTGGCTGGCAACCGCCTAACAATATATTATATGTCATTATTTACATATTGAATTGTTATGAATTGTCGTGTATTATAATGTGTTTTGGTCTATATCTTAAGAACCATTTAACATATTTTCACGAAATAAAAGCGCAAACTCGAGTACATGCACTACTCTTATCGCGGTCGCCAACCCGGGTCCCTATGGCTGAAACAAAGTACCTTATTCTCTACCATGTTTGGCACTACTTTACTGTTTTTTTTTTTTCAAAATAACACATATTTCACTGCACTTCCTTACACTGACACACCACTAAATGGCTTGCATATGACACCCGAGGATCTCATATGTGTATTTTTACGTAACACAAAGAGAAACTACCTAATTATATCAAACATTTATATTTTTCTGAAATGGAAATGTTATCTTGTCTTCTGCAACGGTTTATTTTGATGCACCCTGTATATATATATTTTGGATGTCAGAGCAAAATATGTTGTTTTCATATCCTACACATCAGGATAAGTACGAAAGGCACAAATTAGCAGAAAAAGCATAAAATAATGAATTTAGTAATATATATTCTACATTAACGACTTTAACCCTTACCTTCTCAATGAGATCACATGACGCACACCTTCTGTAAAAAATTGACTCCAATTACCACTGAGTTATTCATTTTTCCTATAATTTCCTTATTTATCTTAAAAGTGTTGGTTGGCAACCGCCTAACAATATATTATATGTCATTATTTACATATTGAATTGTTATGAATTGTCGTGTATTATAATGTGTTTTGGTCTATATCTTAAGAACCATTTAACATATTTTCACGAAATAAAGCGCAAACTCGAGTACATGCACTATTCTCATCGCGGTCGCCAACCCGGGTCCCCATGGCTGAAAAAAAGTACCTTATTCTCTACCATGTTTGGTACTACTTTATTGTTTTTTTCAAAATTACACATACTTCACTGCACTTCCTTACACTGACACACCACTAGGTTGCTTGCATATGAGACCCGAGGATCACATACGTGTGTTTTTACGTGACACAAAGAGAAACTACGTAATTATATCAAACTTCTATATTTTTCTGAAATCGAAGTGTTATCTTGTCTTCTGCAACGGTTCATTTTGATGCACCCTGTATACATATTTTCGATGTCAGAACAAAATATGTTGTTTTCATATGCTACACATCAGGATAGGTACGAGAGGCACAATTAGCACAAAAAGCATAAAATAATGTAGTCAGTAACATATATTCTACATGAACGACTTTAACCCTTACCTTCTCAATGAGATCACATGACGCACACCTTCTGTAAAAAATTGACTCCAATTACCACTGAGTTATTCATTTTTCCTATAATTTCCTTATTTCTCTTAAAAATGTTGGTTGGCAACCGCCTAACAATATATTATATGTCATTATGTACATATTGAATTGTTATGAATTGTCGTGTATTATAATGTGTTTTGGTTTATATCTTAAGAACCATTTAACATATTTTCACGAAATAAAGCGCAAACTCGAGTACATGCACTACTCTCATCGCGGTCGCCAACCCGGATCCCTATGGCTGAAACAAAGTACCTTATTCTCTACCAGGTTTGGTACTACTTTATTGTTTTTTTTTCAAAATAACACATATTTCACTGCACTTCCCTACACTTACACACCACTAGGTTGCTTGCATATGACACCCGAGGATCATATATGTTTATTTTAACGTAACACAAAGAGAAACTACCTAATTATATCAAACATTTATATTTTTCTGAAATGGAAGTGTTATCTTGTCTTTTGCAACGGTTTATTTTGAAGCACCCTGTATATATATTTTCGATGTCAGAGCAAAATATGTTGTTTTCATATTCTAGACATAAGGATACGTACGAAAGGCACAAATTAGCACAAATAGCATAAAATAATGAATTTAGTAACATATATTCTACATTAACGACTTTAACCCTTACATTCTCAATGAGATCACATGACGCACACCTGTCAAAAATTGCTTCCAAATACCTCTGACTTATTCATTTTTGTGATAATTTTCTTCTTTCACGTAAAAATTTTGGCTGGCAACCGCCTAACAGTATATTATATGTCATTATGTACATATTAAATTATTATGAATTGTCGTCTATTATAATTTGTTTTGGTCTATATCTTAAGAACCATTTAACATATTTTCACGAAATAAAGAGCAAATTCGAGCACATGCACTACTCTCATCGCGGTCGCACACCCGGGTCCCTATGGCTGAAACAAAGTACCTTATTCTCTACCATGTTTGTACTACTTTATTGTTTTTTTCAAAATAACACATATTTCACTGCACATCCTTACACTCACAAACAAACCAGGTTGCTTGCAAATGACACCGAGGATCACATATGTGTATTTTTACGTAACACAAAGAGAAACTACCTAATTATATCAAATATATATATTTTTCTGAAATGGAAATGTTATCTTGTCTTCTGCAACGGTTTATTTTGAAGCACCCTGTATATATATTTTCGATGTCAGAGAAAAATATGTTGTTTTCATATTCTAGACATAAGGATACGTACGAATGGCAAAAATTAGCAGAAAAAGCATAAAATGATAAAGTTAGTAACATATATTCTACATGAACGACTTTAACCCTTACCTTCTCAATGAGATCACATGACGCACACCTTCTGTAAAAAATTGACTCCAATTACCACTGAGTTATTCATTTTTCCCATAATTTCCTTATTTATCTTAAAAGTGTTGGCTGGCAACCGCCTAACAATATATTATATGTCATTATTTACATATTGAATTGTTATGAATTGTCGTGTATTATAATGTGTTTTGGTCTATATCTTAAGAACCATTTAACATATTTTCACGAAATAAAGCTCAAACTCGAGTACATGCACTACTCTCATCGCGGTCGCCAACCCGGGTCCCTATGGCAGAACCAAAGTACCTTATTCTCTACCATGTTTGGTACTACTTTAATGTTTTTTTCAAAATAACACATATTTCACTGCACTTCCTTACACTGACACACCACTAGGTTGCTTGCATATGAGACCCGAGGATCACATACGTGTGTTTTTACGTGACACAAAGAGAAACTACGTAATTATATCAAACTTCTATATTTTTCTGAAATCGAAGTGTTATCTTGTCTTCTGCAACGGTTCATTTTGATGCACCCTGTATACATATTTTCGATGTCAGAACCAAAAATGTTGTTTTCATATGCTACAGATCAGGATAGGTACGAGAGGCACAATTAGCACAAAAAGCATAAAATAATGTAGTCAGTAACATATATTCTACATGAACAACTTTAACCCTTACCTTCTCAATGAGATCACATGACGCACACCTTCTGTAAAAAATTGACTCCAATTACCACTGAGTTATTCATTTTTCCTATAATTTCCTTATTTCTCTTAAAAATGTTGGTTGGCAACCGCCTAACAATATATTATATGTCATTATGTACATATTGAATTGTTATGATTTGTCGTGTATTATAATGTGTTTTGGTTTATATCTTAAGAACCATTTAACATATTTTCACGAAATAAAGCGCAAACTCGAGTACATGCACTACTCTCATCGCGGTCGCCAACCCGGGTCCCTATGGCTGAAACAAAGTACCTTATTCTCTACAATGTTTGGTACTACTTTATTGTTTTTTTTTCAAAAAAACACATATTTCACTGCACTTCCCTACACTTACACACCACTAGGTTGCTTGCATATGACACCCGTGGATCATATATGTTTATTTTTACGTAACACAAAGAGAAACTACCTAATTATATCAAACATTTATATTTTTCTGAAATGGAAGGGTTATCTTGTCTTTTGCAACGGTTTATTTTGATGCACCCTGTATATATATTTTCGATGTCAGAGCAAAATATGTTGTTTTCATATTCTAGACATCAGGATACGTAGGAAAGGCACAAATTAGCACAAAGAGCATAAAATAATGAATTTAGTAACATATATTCTACATTAACGACTTTAACCCTTACATTCTCAATGAGATCACATGACGCACACCTGTCAAAAATTGCTTCCAATTACCACTGACTTATTCATTTTTGTGATAATTTTCTTCTTTCACGTAAAAATTTTGGCTGGCAACCGCCTAACAGTATATTATATGTCATTATGTACATATTGAATTGTTATGAATTGTCGTGTATTATAATTTGTTTTGGTCTATATCTTAAGAACCATTTAACATATTTTCACGAAATAAAGCGCAAATTCGAGCACATGCACTACTCTCATCGCGGTAGCCAACCCGGGTCCCTATGGCTGAAAAAAAGTACCTTATTCTCTACCATGTTTGTACTACTTTATTGTTTTTTTCAAAATAACACATATTTCACTGCACATCCTTACACTCACAAACAAACCAGGTTGCTTGCAAATGACACCGAGGATCACATATGTGTATTTTTACGTAACACAAAGAGAAACTACCTAATTATATCAAACATATATATTTTTCTGAAATGGAAATGTTATCTTGTCTTCTGCAACGGTTTATTTTGATGCACCCTGTATATATATTTTCGATGTCAGAACCAAAAATGTTGTTTTCATATGCTACACATCAGGATACGTACGAATGGCAAAAATTAGCAGAAAAAGCATAAAATGATAAAGTTAGTAACATATATTCTACATGAACGACTTTAACCCTTACCTTCTCAATGAGATCACATGACGCACACCTTCTGTAAAAAATTGACTCCAATTACCACTGAGTTATTCATTTTTCCCATAATTTCCTTATTTATCTTAAAAGTGTTGGCTGGCAACCGCCTAACAATATATTATATGTCATTATTTACATATTGAATTGTTATGAATTGTCGTGTATTATAATGTGTTTTGGTCTATATCTTAAGAACCATTTAACATATTTTCACGAAATAAAGCTCAAACTCGAGTACATGCACTACTCTCATCGCGGTCGCCAACCCGGGTCCCTATGGCAGAACCAAAGTACCTTATTCTCTACCATGTTTGGTACTACTTTAATGTTTTTTTCAAAATAACACATATTTCACTGCACTTCCTTACACTGACACACCACTAGGTTGCTTGCATATGAGACCCGAGGATCACATACGTGTGTTTTTACGTGACACAAAGAGAAACTACGTAATTATATCAAACTTCTATATTTTTCTGAAATCGAAGTGTTATCTTGTCTTCTGCAACGGTTCATTTTGATGCACCCTGTATACATATTTTCGATGTCAGAACCAAAAATGTTGTTTTCATATGCTACAGATCAGGATAGGTACGAGAGGCACAATTAGCACAAAAAGCATAAAATAATGTAGTCAGTAACATATATTCTACATGAACAACTTTAACCCTTACCTTCTCAATGAGATCACATGACGCACACCTTCTGTAAAAAATTGACTCCAATTACCACTGAGTTATTCATTTTTCCTATAATTTCCTTATTTCTCTTAAAAATGTTGGTTGGCAACCGCCTAACAATATATTATATGTCATTATGTACATATTGAATTGTTATGATTTGTCGTGTATTATAATGTGTTTTGGTTTATATCTTAAGAACCATTTAACATATTTTCACGAAATAAAGCGCAAACTCGAGTACATGCACTACTCTCATCGCGGTCGCCAACCCGGGTCCCTATGGCTGAAACAAAGTACCTTATTCTCTACAATGTTTGGTACTACTTTATTGTTTTTTTTTCAAAAAAACACATATTTCACTGCACTTCCCTACACTTACACACCACTAGGTTGCTTGCATATGACACCCGTGGATCATATATGTTTATTTTTACGTAACACAAAGAGAAACTACCTAATTATATCAAACATTTATATTTTTCTGAAATGGAAGGGTTATCTTGTCTTTTGCAACGGTTTATTTTGATGCACCCTGTATATATATTTTCGATGTCAGAGCAAAATATGTTGTTTTCATATTCTAGACATCAGGATACGTAGGAAAGGCACAAATTAGCACAAAGAGCATAAAATAATGAATTTAGTAACATATATTCTACATTAACGACTTTAACCCTTACATTCTCAATGAGATCACATGACGCACACCTGTCAAAAATTGCTTCCAATTACCACTGACTTATTCATTTTTGTGATAATTTTCTTCTTTCACGTAAAAATTTTGGCTGGCAACCGCCTAACAGTATATTATATGTCATTATGTACATATTGAATTGTTATGAATTGTCGTGTATTATAATTTGTTTTGGTCTATATCTTAAGAACCATTTAACATATTTTCACGAAATAAAGCGCAAACTCGAGTACATGCACTACTTTCATCGCGGTCGCCAACCCGGGTCCCTATGGCTGAACCAAAGTACCTTATTCTCTACCATGTTTGGTACTACTTTAATGTTTTTTTCAAAATAACACATATTTCACTGCACTTCCTTACACTGACACACCACTAGGTTCTTGCATATGAGACCCGAGGATCACATACGTGTGTTTTTACGTGACACAAAGAGAAACTACGTAATTATATCAAACTTCTATATTTTTCTGAAATCGAAGTGTTATCTTGTCTTCTGCAACGGTTCATTTTGATGCACCCTGTATACATATTTTCGATGTCAGAACAAAATATATTGTTTTCATATGCTACACATCAGGATAGGTACGAGAGGCACAATTAGGACAAAAAGCATAAAATAATGTAGTCAGTAACATGTATTCTACATGAACGACTTTAACCCTTACCTTCTCAATGAGATCAGATGACGCACACCTTCTGTAAAAAATTGACTCCAATTACCACTGAGTTATTCATTTTTCCTATAATTTCCTTATTTCTCTTAAAAGTGTTGGTTAGCAACCGCCTAACAATATGTTATATGTCATTATGTACATATTGAATTGTTATGAATTGTCGTGTATTATAATGTGTTTTGGTCTATATCTTAAGAACCATTTAACATATTTTCACGAAATAAAGCGCAAATTCGAGCACATGCACTACTCTCATGGCGGTCTCCAACCCGGGTCCCTGTGGCTGAAACAAAGTACCTTATTCTCTACCATGTTTGTAGTACTTTATTGTTTTTTTCAAAATAACACATATTTCACTGCACTTCCTTACACTGACACACCACTAGTATGCTTGCATATGACACCCGAGGACCACATATGTGTATTTTTACGTAACACAAAGAGAAACTACCTAATTATATCAAACTTTTATATTTTTCTGAAATGGAAGTGTTATCTTGTCTTCTGCAACGGTTTATTTTGATGCACCCTGTATATATATTTTCGATGTTAGTACAAAATATGTTGTTTTCATATTCTACACATGAGGATAGGTAAGAAAGGCAAAAATTAGCAGAAAAATCATAAAATAATGAAGTTAGTAACATATATTCTACATGAACGACTTTAACCCTTACCTTCTCAATAAGATCACATGACGCACACCTTCTGTAAAAAAAATGACTCCAATTACCACTGAGTTATTCAGTTTTCCTATAATTTTCTTATTTCTCTTAAAAATGTTGGCTGGCAACCGCCTAACAATATATTATATGTCATTATGTACATATTGAATTGTTATGAATTGTCGTGTATTATAATCTGTTTTGGTCTATATCTTAAGAACCATTTAACATATTTTCACGAAATAAAGCGCAAACTCGAGTACATGCACTACTCTCATCGCGGTCGCCAACCCGGGTCCCTATGGCTGAAACAAAGTATTTTATTCTCTACCATGTTTGGTACTACTTTATTGTTTTTTTCAAAATAACACATATTTCACTGCACATCCTTACACTCACAAACAATCCAGATTGGTTGCATACAGGTATGACACCCGAGAATCAGATATGTGTATTTTTACGTAACACAAAGAGAAACTACCTAATTATATCAAACATATATATTTTTCTGTAATGGAAATGTTATCTTGTCTTCTGCAACGGTTTATTTTGATGTACCTTGTATATATATTTTCGATGTCAGAACAAAATATGTTGTTTTCATATTCTACACATCAGTATACGTACGAAAATAACAAAATTAGCACAAAAAGCATAAAATAATGTAGTCAGTAACATATATTCTACATGAACGACTTTAACCCTTACCTTCTCAATGAGATCACATGACGCACACCTTCTGTAAAAAATTGACTCCAATTACCACTGAGTTATTCATTTTTCCTATAATTTCCTTATTTCTCTTAAAAATGATGGTTGGCAACCGCCTAACAATATATTATATGTCATTATGTACATATTGAATTGTTATGAATTGTCGTGTATTATAATGTGTTTTGGTTTATATCTTAAGAACCATTTAACATATTTTCACGAAGTAAAGCGCAAACTCGAGTATATGCACTACTCTCATCGCGGTCGCCAACCCGGATCCCTATGGCTGAAACAAAGTACCTTATTCTCTACCATGTTTGGTACTACTTTATTGTTTTTTTTTTCAAAATAACACATATTTCACTGCACTTCCCTACACTTACACACCACTAGGTTGCTTGCATATGACACCCGAGGATCATATATGTTTATTTTTACGTAACACAAAGAGAAACTACCTAATTATATCAAACATTTATATTTTTCTGAAATGGAAGTGTTATCTTGTCTTCTGCAACGGTTTATTTTGATGTACCTTGTATATATATTTTCGATGTCAGAACAAAATATGTTGTTTTCATATTCTACACATCAGTATACGTACGAAAGGCACAAATTAGCACAAATAGCATAAAATAATGAATTTAGTAACATATATTCTACATGATCGACTTTAACCCTTACCTTCTCAACGAGATCACATGACGCACACCTTCTGTAAAAAATTGACTCCAATTACCACTGAGTTATTCATTTTTCCTATAATTTCCTTATTTCTCTTAAAAATGTTGGTTGGCAACCGCCTAACAATATATTATATGTCATTATGTACATATTGAATTGTTATGAATTGTCGTGTATTATAATGTGTTTTGGTCTATATCTTAAGAACCATTTAACATATTTTCACGAAATGAAGCGCAAACTCGAGTAGATGCACTACTCTCATCGCGGTCGCCAACCCGGATCCCTATGGCTGAAACAAAGTACCTTATTCTCTACCATGTTTGGCACTACTTTATTGTTTTTTTCAAAATAACACATATTTCACTGCACTTCCTTACACTGACACACCACTAGGTTGCTTGCATATGAGACCCGAGGATCACATACGTGTGTTTTTACGTGACACAAAGAGAAACTACCTAATTATATCAAACTTCTATATTTTTCTGAAATCGAAGTGTTATCTTGTCTTCTGCAACGGTTCATTTTGATGCACCCTGTATACATATTTTCGATGTCAGAACCAAAAATGTTGTTTTCATATGCTACACATCAGGATACGTACGAATGGCAAAAATTAGCAGAAAAAGCATAAAATGATAAAGTTAGTAACATATATTCTACATGAACGACTTTAACCCTTACCTTCTCAATGAGATCACATGACGCACACCTTCTGTAAAAAATTGACTCCAATTACCACCGAGTTATTCATTTTTCCCATAATTTCCTTATTTATCTTAAAAGTGTTGGCTGGCAACCGCCTAACAATATATTATATGTCATTATTTACATATTGAATTGTTATGAATTGTCGTGTATTATAATGTGTTTTGGTCTATATCTTAAGAACCATTTAACATATTTTCACGAAATAAAGCTCAAACTCGAGTACATGCACTACTCTCATCGCGGTCGCCAACCCGGGTCACTATGGCTGAACCAAAGTACCTTATTCTCTACCATGTTTGGTACTACTTTAATGTTTTTTTCAAAATAACACATATTTCACTGCACTTCCTTACACTGACACACCACTAGGTTGCTTGCATATGAGACCCGGGGATCAGATACGTGTGTTTTTACGTGACACAAAGAGAAACTACGTAATTATATCAAACTTCTATATTTTTCTGAAATCGAAGTGTTATCTTGTCTTGTGCAACTGTTCATTTTGATGCACCCTGTATACATATTTTCGATGTCAGAACCAAAAATGTTGTTTTCATATGCTACACATCAGGATACGTACGAGTGGCAAAAATTAGCAGAAAAAGCATAAAATGATAAAGTTAGTAACATATATTCTACATGAACGACTTTAACCCTTACCTTCTCAATGAGATCACATGACGCACACCTTCTGTAAAAAATTGACTCCAATTACCACTGAGTTATTCATTTTTCCCATAATTTCCTTATTTATCTTAAAAGTGTTGGCTGGCAACCGCCTAACAATATATTATATGTCATTATTTACATATTGAATTGTTATGAATTGTCGTGTATTATAATGTGTTTTGGTCTATATCTTAAGAACCATTTAACATATTTTCACGAAATAAAGCGCAAACTCGAGTACATGCACTACTTTCATCGCGGTCGCCAACCCGGGTCCCTATGGCTGAACCAAAGTACCTTATTCTCTACCATGTTTGGTACTACTTTAATGTTTTTTTCAAAATAACACATATTTCACTGCACTTCCTTACACTGACACACCACTAGGTTGCTTGCATATGAGACCCGAGGATCACATACGTGTGTTTTTACGTGACACAAAGAGAAACTACGTAATTATATCAAACTTCTATATTTTTCTGAAATCGAAGTGTTATCTTGTCTTCTGCAACGGTTCATTTTGATGCACCCTGTATACATATTTTCGATGTCAGAACCAAAAATGTTGTTTTCATATGCTAGACATCAGGATAGGTACGAGAGGCACAATTAGCACAAAAAGCATAAAAAATTGTAGTCAGTAACATATATTCTACATGAACGACTTTAACCCTTACCTTCTCAATGAGATCACATGACGCACACCTTCTGTAAAAAATTGACTGCAATTACCACTGAGTTATTCATTTTTCCTATAATTTCCTTATTTCTCTTAAAAATGTTGGTTGGCAACCGCCTAACAATATATTATATGTCATTATGTACATATTGAATTGTTATGAATTGTCGTGTATTATAATGTGTTTTGGTTTATATCTTAAGAACCATTTAACATATTTTCACGAAATAAAGCGCAAACTCGAGCACATGCACTACTCTCATCGCGGTCGCCAACCGGGGTCCCTATGGCTGAAACAAAGTACCTTATTCTCTACAATGTTTGGTACTACTTTATTGTTTTTTTCAAAAAAACACATATTTCACTGCACTTCCCTACACTTACACACCACTAGGTTGCTTGCATATGACACCCGTGGATCATATATGTTTGTTTTTACGTAACACAAAGAGAAACTACGTAATTATATCAAACATTTATATTTTTCTGAAATGGAAGGGTTATCTTGTCTTTGGAACGGTTTATTTTGATGCACCCTGTATATATATTTTCGATGTCAGAGCAAAATATATTGTTTTCATATTCTAGACATAAGGATACGTACGAATGGCAAAAATTAGCAGAAAAAGCATAAAATGATAAAGTTAGTAACATATATTCTACATGAACGACTTTAACCCTTACCTTCTCAATGAGATCACATGACGCACACCTTCTGTAAAAAATTGACTCCAATTACCACAGAGTTATTCATTTTTCCCATAATTTCCTTATTTATCTTAAAAGTGTTGGCTGGCAACCGCCTAACAATATATTATATGTCATTATTTACATATTGAATTGTTATGAATTGTCGTGTATTATAATGTGTTTTGGTCTATATTTTAAAAACCATTTAACATATTTTCACGAAATAAAGCGCAAACTCGAGTACATGCACTACTTTCATCGCGGTCGCCAACCCGGGTCCCTATGGCTGAACCAAAGTACCTTATTCTCTACCATGTTTGGTACTACTTTAAAGTTTTTTTCAAAATAACACATATTTCACTGCACTTCCTTACACTGACACACCACTAGGTTGCTTGCATATGAGACCCGAGGATCACATACGTGTGTTTTTACGTGACACAAAGAGAAACTACGTAATTATATCAAACTTCTATATTTTTCTGAAATCGAAGTGTTATCTTGTCTTCTGCAACGGTTCATTTTGATGCACCCTGTATACATATTTTCGATGTCAGAACCAAAAATGTTGTTTTCATATGCTACACATCAGGATAGGTACGAGAGGCACAATTAGCACAAAAAGCATAAAATAATGAATTTAGTAACATATATTCTACATGAACGACTTTAACCCTTACCTTCTCAATGAGATCACATGACGCACACCTTCTGTAAAAAATTGACTCCAATTACCACTGAGTTATTTATTTTTCCTATAATTTCCTTATTTCTCTTAAATATGTTGGTTGGCAACCGCCTAACAATATATTATATGTCATTATGTACATATTGAATTGTTATGAATTGTCGTGTATTATAATGTGTTTTGGTTTATATCTTAAGAACCATTTAACATATTTTCACGAAATAAAGCGCAAACTCGAGTACATGCACTACTCTCATCGCGGTCGCCAACCCGGGTCCCTATGGCTGAAACAAAGTACCTTATTCTCTACCATGTTTGGCACTACTTTACTGTTTTTTTTTCAAAATAACACATATTTCACTGCACTTCCTTACACTGACACACCACTAAATGGCTTGCATATGACACCCGAGGATCACATATGTGTGTTTTTACGTGACACAAAGAGAAACTACGTAATTATATCAAACTTCTATATTTTTCTGAAATCGAAGTGTTATCTTGTCTTCTGCAACGGTTCATTTTGATGCACCCTGTATACATATTTTCGATGTCAGAACCAAAAATGTTGTTTTCATATCCTACACATCAGGATAAGTACGAAAGGCACAAATTAGCAGAAAAAGCATAAAATAATGAATTTAGTAATATATATTCTACATTAACGACTTTAACCCTTACCTTCTCAATGAGATCACATGACGCACACCTTCTGTAAAAAATTGACTCCAATTACCACTGAGTTATTCATTTTTCCTATAATTTCCTTATTTATCTTAAAAGTGTTGGCTGGCAACCGCCTAACAATATATTATATGTCATTATTTACATATTGAATTGTTATGAATTGTCGTGTATTATAATTATTTTTTTTTGTCTATATCTTAAGAACCATTTAACATATTTTCACGAAATAAAGCGCAAACTCGAGTACATGCACTACTCTCATCGCGGTCGCCAACCCGGGTCCCTATGGCTGAAACAAAGTACCTTATTCTCTACCATGTTTGGTACTACTTTATTGTTTTTTTCAAAATAACACATATTTCACTGCACTTCCTTACACTGACACACCACTAGGTTGCTTGCATATGAGACCCGAGGATCACATACGTGTGTTTTTACATGACACAAAGAGAAACTACGTAATTATATCAAACTTCTATATTTTTCTGAAATCGAAGTGTTATCTTGTCTTCTGCAACGGTTCATTTTGATGCACCCTGTATACATATTTTCGATGTCAGAACAAAATATGTTGTTTTCATATGCTACACATCAGGATAGGTACGAGAGGCACAATTAGCACAAAAAGCATAAAATAATGAATTTAGTAACATATATTCTACATTAACGACTTTAACCCTTACATTCTCAATGAGATCACATGACGCACACCTGTCAAAAATTGCTTCCAATTACCACTGACTTATTCATTTTTGTGATACTTTTCTTCTTTCACGTAAAAATTTTGGCTGGCAACCGCCTAACAGTATATTATATGTCATTATGTACATATTGAATTATTATGAATTGTCGTCTATTATAATTTGTTTTGGTCTATATCTTAAGAACCATTTAACATATTTTCACGAAATAAAGAGCAAATTCGAGCACATGCACTACTCTCATCGCGGTCGCACACCCGGGTTCCTATGGCTGAAACAAAGTACCTTATTCTCTACCATGTTTGTACTACTTTATTGTTTTTTTCAAAATAACACATATTTCACTGCACATCCTTACACTCACAAACAAACCAGGTTGCTTGCAAATGACACCGAGGATCACATAAGTGTATTTTTACGTAACACAAAGAGAAACTACCTAATTATATCAAATATATATATTTTTCTGAAATGGAAATGTTATCTTGTCTTCTGCAACGGTTTATTTTGATGCACCCTGTATATATATTTTCGATGTCAGAGCAAAATATGTTGTTTTCATATCCTACACATCAGGATACGTACGAAAGGAACAAATTAGCACAAAAAGCATAAAATAATGAATTTAGTAACATATATTCTACATGATCGACTTTAACCCTTACCTTCTCAACGAGATCACATGACGCACACCTTCTGTAAAAAATTGACTCCAATTACCACTGAGTTATTCATTTTTCCTATAATTTCCTTATTTCTCTTAAAAATGTTGGTTGGCAACCGCCTAACAATATATTATATGTCATTATGTACATATTGAATTGTTATGAATTGGCGTGTATTATAATGTGTTTTGGTCTATATCTTAAGAACCATTTAACATATTTTCACGAAATGAAGCGCAAACTCGAGTAGATGCACTACTCTCATCGCGGTCGCCAACCCGGATCCCTATGGCTGAAACAAAGTACCTTATTCTCTACCATGTTTGGCACTACTTTATTGTTTTTTTCAAAATAACACATATTTCACTGCACTTCCTTACACTGACACACCACTAGGTTGCTTGCATATGAGACCCGAGGATCACATACGTGTGTTTTTACGTGACACAAAGAGAAACTACCTAATTATATCAAACTTCTATATTTTTCTGAAATCGAAGTGTTATCTTGTCTTTTGCAACGGTTCATTTTGATGCACCCTGTATACATATTTTCGATGTCAGAACCAAAAATGTTGTTTTCATATGCTACACATCAGGATACGTACGAATGGCAAAAATTAGCAGAAAAAGCATAAAATGATAAAGTTAGTAACATATATTCTACATGAACGACTTTAACCCTTACCTTCTCAATGAGATCACATGACGCACACCTTCTGTAAAAAATTGACTCCAATTACCACCGAGTTATTCATTTTTCCCATAATTTCCTTATTTATCTTAAAAGTGTTGGCTGGCAACCGCCTAACAATATATTATATGTCATTATTTACATATTGAATTGTTATGAATTGTCGTGTATTATAATGTGTTTTGGTCTATATCTTAAGAACCATTTAACATATTTTCACGAAATAAAGCGCAAACTCGAGTACATGCACTACTTTCATCGCGGTCGCCAACCCGGGTCCCTATGGCTGAACCAAAGTACCTTATTCTCTACCATGTTTGGTACTACTTTAATGTTTTTTTCAAAATAACACATATTTCACTGCACTTCCTTACACTGACACACCACTAGGTTGCTTGCATATGAGACCCGAGGATCACATACGTGTGTTTTTACGTAACACAAAGAGAAACTACGTAATTATATCAAACTTCTATATTTTTCTGAAATCGAAGTGTTATCTTGTCTTCTGCAACGGTTCATTTTGATGCACCCTGTATACATATTTTCGATGTCAGAACCAAAAATGTTGTTTTCATATGCTAGACATCAGGATAGGTACGAGAGGCACAATTAGCACAAAAAGCATAAAAAATTGTAGTCAGTAACATATATTCTACATGAACGACTTTAACCCTTACCTTCTCAATGAGATCACATGACGCACACCTTCTGTAAAAAATTGACTGCAATTACCACTGAGTTATTCATTTTTCCTATAATTTCCTTATTTCTCTTAAAAATGTTGGTTGGCAACCGCCTAACAATATATTATATGTCATTATGTACATATTGAATTGTTATGAATTGTCGTGTATTATAATGTGTTTTGGTTTATATCTTAAGAACCATTTAACATATTTTCACGAAATAAAGCGCAAACTCGAGCACATGCACTACTCTCATCGCGGTCGCCAACCGGGGTCCCTATGGCTGAAACAAAGTACCTTATTCTCTACAATGTTTGGTACTACTTTATTGTTTTTTTTCAAAAAAACACATATTTCACTGCACTTCCCTACACTTACACACCACTAGGTTGCTTGCATATGACACCCGTGGATCATATATGTTTGTTTTTACGTAACACAAAGAGAAACTACCTAATTATATCAAACATTTATATTTTTCTGAAATGGAAGGGTTATCTTGTCTTTGGAACGGTTTATTTTGATGCACCCTGTATATATATTTTCGATGTCAGAGCAAAATATGTTGTTTTCATATTCTAGACATAAGGATACGTACGAATGGCAAAAATTAGCAGAAAAAGCATAAAATGATAAAGTTAGTAACATATATTCTACATGAACGACTTTAACCCTTACCTTCTCAATGAGATCACATGACGCACACCTTCTGTAAAAAATTGACTCCAATTACCACTGAGTTATTCATTTTTCCCATAATTTCCTTATTTATCTTAAAAGTGTTGGCTGGCAACCGCCTAACAATATATTATATGTCATTATTTACATATTGAATTGTTATGAATTGTCGTGTATTATAATGTGTTTTGGTCTATATTTTAAAAACCATTTAACATATTTTCACGAAATAAAGCGCAAACTCGAGTACATGCACTACTTTCATCGCGGTCGCCAACCCGGGTCCCTATGGCTGAACCAAAGTACCTTATTCTCTACCATGTTTGGTACTACTTTAATGTTTTTTTCAAAATAACACATATTTCACTGCACTTCCTTACACTGACACACCACTAGGTTGCTTGCATATGAGACCCGAGGATCACATACGTGTGTTTTTACGTGACACAAAGAGAAACTACGTAATTATATCAAACTTCTATATTTTTCTGAAATCGAAGTGTTATCTTGTCTTCTGCAACGGTTCATTTTGATGCACCCTGTATACATATTTTCGATGTCAGAACCAAAAATGTTGTTTTCATATGCTACACATCAGGATAGGTACGAGAGGCACAATTAGCACAAAAAGCATAAAATAATGAATTTAGTAACATATATTCTACATGAACGACTTTAACCCTTACCTTCTCAATGAGATCACATGACGCACACCTTCTGTAAAAAATTGACTCCAATTACCACTGAGTTATTTATTTTTCCTATAATTTCCTTATTTCTCTTAAAAATGTTGGTTGGCAACCGCCTAACAATATATTATATGTCATTATGTACATATTGAATTGTTATGAATTGTCGTGTATTATAATGTGTTTTGGTTTATATCTTAAGAACCATTTAACATATTTTCACGAAATAAAGCGCAAACTCGAGTACATGCACTACTCTCATCGCGGTCGCCAACCCGGGTCCCTATGGCTGAAACAAAGTACCTTATTCTCTACAATGTTTGGTACTACTTTATTGTTTTTTTCAAAAAAACACATATTTCACTGCACTTCCCTACACTTACACACCACTAGGTTGCTTGCATATGACACCCGTGGATCATATATGTTTATTTTTACGTAACACAAAGAGAAACTACCTAATTATATCAAACATTTATATTTTTCTGAAATGGAAGGGTTATCTTGTCTTTTGCAACGGTTTATTTTGATGCACCCTGTATATATATTTTCGATGTCAGAGCAAAATATGTTGTTTTCATATTCTAGACATCAGGATAGGTAGGAAAGGCACAAATTAGCACAAAGAGCATAAAATAATGAATTTAGTAACATATATTCTACATTAACGACTTTAACCCTTACATTCTCAATGAGACCACATGACGCACACCTGTCAAAAATTGCTTCCAATTACCACTGACTTATTCATTTTTGTGATAATTTTCTTCTTTCACGTAAAAATTTTGGCTGGCAACCGCCTAACAGTATATTATATGTCATTATGTACATATTGAATTGTTATGAATTGTCGTGTATTATAATTTGTTTTGGCCTATATCTTAAGAACCATTTAACATATTTTCACGAAATAAAGCGCAAATTCGAGCACATGCACTACTCTCACCGCGGTCGCCAACCCGGGTCCCTATGGCTGAAACAAAGTACCTTATTCTCTACCATGTTTGTACTACTTTATTGTTTTTTTCAAAATAACACATATTTCACTGCACATCTTTACACTCACAAACAAACCAGGTTGCTTGCAAATGACACCGAGGATCACATATGTGTATTTTTACGTAACACAAAGAGAAACTACCTAATTATATCAAACATATATATTTTTCTGAAATGAAAATGTTATCTTGTCTTCTGCAACGGTTTATTTTGATGCACAATGTATATATATTTTCGATGTCAGAACCAAAAATGTTGTTTTCATATGCTACACATCAGGATACGTACGAATGGCAAAAATTAGCAGAAAAAACATAAAATGATAAAGTTAGTAACATATATTCTACATTAACGACTTTAACAATTACATTCTCAATGAGATCACATGACGCACACCTTCTGTAAAAAATTGACTCCAATTACCACTGAGTTATTCATTTTTCCATTAATTTCCTTATTTATCTTAAAAGTGTTGGCTGGCAACCGCCTAACAATATATTATATGTCATTATTTACATATTGAATTGTTATGAATTGTCGTGTATTATAATGTGTTTTGGTCTATATCTTAAGAACCATTTAACATATTTTCACGAAATAAAGCGCAAACTCGAGTACATGCACTACTTTCATCGCGGTCGCCAACCCGGGTCCCTATGGCTGAACCAAAGTACCTTATTCTCTACCATGTTTGGTACTACTTTATTGTTTTTTTCAAAATAACACATATTTCACTGCACTTCCTTACACTGACACACCACTAGGTTGCTTGCATATGAGACCCGAGGATCACATACGTGTGTTTTTACGTGACACAAAGAGAAACTACGTAATTATATCAAACTTCTATATTTTTCTGAAATCGAAGTGTTATCTTGTCTTCTGCAACGGTTCATTTTGATGCACCCTGTATACATATTTTCGATGTCAGAACCAAAAATGTTGTTTTCATATGCTAGACATCAGGATAGGTACGAGAGGCACAATTAGCACAAAAAGCATAAAAAATTGTAGTCAGTAACATATATTCTACATGAACGACTTTAACCCTTACCTTCTCAATGAGATCACATGACGCACACCTTCTGTAAAAAATTGACTGCAATTACCACTGAGTTATTCATTTTTCCTATAATTTCCTTATTTCTCTTAAAAATGTTGGTTGGCAACCGCCTAACAATATATTATATGTCATTATGTACATATTGAATTGTTATGAATTGTCGTGTATTATAATGTGTTTTGGTTTATATCTTAAGAACAATTAGCATATTTTCACGAAATAAAGCGCAAACTCGAGCACATGCACTACTCTCATCGCGGTCGCCAACCGGGGTCCCTATGGCTGAAACAAAGTACCTTATTCTCTACAATGTTTGGTACTACTTTATTGTTTTTTTTCAAAAAAACACATATTTCACTGCACTTCCCTACACTTACACACCACTAGGTTGCTTGCATATGACACCCGTGGATCATATATGTTTGTTTTTACGTAACACAAAGAGAAACTACCTAATTATATCAAACATTTATATTTTTCTTAAAATGAAGGGTTATCTTGTCTTTGGAACGGTTTATTTTGATGCACCCTGTATATATATTTTCGATGTCAGAGCAAAATATGTTGTTTTCATATTCTAGACATAAGGATACGTACGAATGGCAAAAATTAGCAGAAAAAGCATAAAATGATAAAGTTAGTAACATATATTCTACATGAACGACTTTAACCCTTACCTTCTCAATGAGATCACATGACGCACACCTTCTGTAAAAAATTGACTCCAATTACCACTGATTTATTCATTTTTCCCATAATTTCCTTATTTATCTTAAAAGTGTTGGCTGGCAACCGCCTAACAATATATTATATGTCATTATTTACATATTGAATTGTTATGAATTGTCGTGTATTATAATGTGTTTTGGTCTATATTTTAAAAACCATTTAACATATTTTCACGAAATAAAGCGCAAACTCGAGTACATGCACTACTTTCATCGCGGTCGCCAACCCGGGTCCCTATGGCTGAACCAAAGTACCTTATTCTCTACCATGTTTGGTACTACTTTAATGTTTTTTTCAAAATAACACATATTTCACTGCACTTCCTTACACTGACACACCACTAGGTTGCTTGCATATGAGACCCGAGGATCACATACGTGTGTTTTTACGTGACACAAAGAGAAACTACGTAATTATATCAAACTTCTATATTTTTCTGAAATCGAAGTGTTATCTTGTCTTCTGCAACGGTTCATTTTGATGCACCCTGTATACATATTTTCGATGTCAGAACCAAAAATGTTGTTTTCATATGCTACACATCAGGATAGGTACGAGAGGCACAATTAGCACAAAAAGCATAAAATAATGAATTTAGTAACATATATTCTACATGAACGACTTTAACCCTTACCTTCTCAATGAGATCACATGACGCACACCTTCTGTAAAAAATTGACTCCAATTACCACTGAGTTATTCATTTTTCCTATAATTTCCTTATTTCTCTTAAAAATGTTGGTTGGCAACCGCCTAACAATATATTATATGTCATTATGTACATATTGAATTGTTATGAATTGTCGTGTATTATAATGTGTTTTGGTTTATATCTTAAGAACCATTTAACATATTTTCACGAAATAAAGCGCAAACTCGAGTACATGCACTACTCTCATCGCGGTCGCCAACCCGGGTCCCTATGGCTGAAACAAAGTACCTTATTCTCTACAATGTTTGGTACTACTTTATTGTTTTTTTCAAAAAAACACATATTTCACTGCACTTCCCTACACTTACACACCACTAGGTTGCTTGCATATGACACCCGTGGATCATATATGTTTATTTTTACGTAACACAAAGAGAAACTACCTAATTATATCAAACATTTATATTTTTCTGAAATGGAAGGGTTATCTTGTCTTTTGCAACGGTTTATTTTGATGCACCCTGTATATATATTTTCGATGTCAGAGCAAAATATGTTGTTTTCATATTCTAGACATCAGGATAGGTAGGAAAGGCACAAATTAGCACAAAGAGCATAAAATAATGAATTTAGTAACATATATTCTACATTAACGACTTTAACCCTTACATTCTCAATGAGATCACATGACGCACACCTGTCAAAAATTGCTTCCAATTACCACTGACTTATTCATTTTTGTGATAATTTTCTTCTTTCACGTAAAAATTTTGGCTGGCAACCGCCTAACAGTATATTATATGTCATTATGTACATATTGAATTGTTATGAATTGTCGTGTATTATAATTTGTTTTGGTCTATATCTTAAGAACCATTTAACATATTTTCACGAAATAAAGCGCAAATTCGAGCACATGCACTACTCTCACCGCGGTCGCCAACCCGGGTCCCTATGGCTGAAACAAAGTACCTTATTCTCTACCATGTTTGTACTACTTTATTGTTTTTTTCAAAATAACACATATTTCACTGCACATCCTTACACTCACAAACAAACCAGGTTGCTTGCAAATGACACCGAGGATCACATATGTGTATTTTTACGTAACACAAAGAGAAACTACCTAATTATATCAAACATATATATTTTTCTGAAATGAAAATGTTATCTTGTCTTCTGCAACGGTTTATTTTGATGCACAATGTATATATATTTTCGATGTCAGAACCAAAAATGTTGTTTTCATATGCTACACATCAGGATACGTACGAATGGCAAAATTTAGCAGAAAAAGCATAAAATGATAAAGTTAGTAACATATATTCTACATGAACGACTTTAACCCTTACCTTCTCAATGAGATCACATGACGCACACCTTCTGTAAAAAATTGACTCCAATTACCACTGAGTTATTCATTTTTCCCATAATTTCCTTATTTATCTTAAAAGTGTTGGCTGGCAACCGCCTAACAATATATTATATGTCATTATTTACATATTGAATTGTTATGAATTGTCGTGTATTATAATGTGTTTTGGTCTATATCTTAAGAACCATTTAACATATTTTCACGAAATAAAGCTCAAACTCGAGTACATGCACTACTCTCATCGCGGTCGCCAACCGGGGTCCCTATGGCTGAACCAAAGTACCTTATTCTCTACCATGTTTGGTACTACTTTAATGTTTTTTTCAAAATAACACATATTTCACTGCACTTCCTTACACTGACACACCACTAGGTTGCTTGCATATGAGACCCGAGGATCACATACGTGTGTTTTTACGTGACACAAAGAGAAACTACGTAATTATATCAAACTTCTATATTTTTCTGAAATCGAAGTGTTATCTTGTCTTCTGCAACGGTTCATTTTGATGCACCCTGTATACATATTTTCGATGTCAGAACCAAAAATGTTGTTTTCATATGCTACACATCAGGATACGTACGAATGGCAAAAATTAGCAGAAAAAGCATAAAATGATAAAGTTAGTAACATATATTCTACATGAACGTCTGTAACCCTTACCTTCTCAATGAGATCACATGACGCACACCTTCTGTAAAAAATTGACTCCAATTACCACTGAGTTATTCATTTTTCCTATAATTTCCTTATTTCTCTTAAAAGAGTTGGTTGGCAACCGCCTAACAATATATTATATGTCATTATTTACATATTGAATTGTTATGAATTGTCGTGTATTATAATGTGTTTTGGTCTATATCTTAAGAACCATTTAACATATTTTCACGAAATAAAGCGCAAACTCGAGTACATGCACTACTCTCATCGCGGTCGCCAACCCGGGTCCCTATGGCTGAAACAAAGTACCTTATTGTCTACCATGTTTGGCACTACTTTACTGTTTTTTTTTTCAAAATAACACATATTTCACTGCACTTCCTTACACTGACACACCACTAAATGGCTTGCATATGACACCCGAGGATCACATATGTGTATTTTTACGTAACACAAAGAGAAACTACCTAATTATATCAAACATTTATATTTTTCTGAAATGGAAATGTTATCTTGTCTTCTGCAACGGTTTATTTTGATGCACCCTGTATATATATTTTCGATGTCAGAGCAAAATATGTTGTTTTCATATCCTACACATCAGGATAAGTACGAAAGGCACAAATTAGCAGAAAAAGCATAAAATAATGAATTTAGTAATATATATTCTACATTAACGACTTTAACCCTTACCTTCTCAATGAGATCACATGACGCACACCTTCTGTAAAAAATTGACTCCAATTACCACTGAGTTATTCATTTTTCCTATAATTTCCTTATTTATCTTAAAAGTGTTGGCTGGCAACCGCCTAACAATATATTATATGTCATTATTTACATATTGAATTGTTATGAATTGTCGTGTATTATAATGTGTTTTGGTCTATATCTTAAGAACCATTTAACATATTTTCACGAAATAAAGCGCAAACTCGAGCACATGCACTACTCTCATCGCGGTCGCCAACCCGGGTCCCTATGGCTGAAACAAAGTACCTTATTCTCTACCATGTTTGGTACTACTTTATTGTTTTTTTCAAAATAACACAAATTTCACTGCACTTCCTTACACTGACACACCACTAGGTTGCTTGCATATGAGACCCGAGGATCACATACGTGTGTTTTTACGTGACACAAAGAGAAACTACGTAATTATATCAAACTTCTATATTTTTCTGAAATCGAAGTGTTATCTTGTCTTCTGCAACGGTTCATTTTGATGCACCCTGTATACATATTTTCGATGTCAGAACAAAATATGTTGTTTTCATATGCTACACATCAGGATAGGAACGAGAGGCACAATTAGCACAAAAAGCATAAAATAATGTAGTCAGTAACATATATTCTACATGAACGACTTTAACCCTTACCTTCTCAATGAGATCACATGACGCACACCTTCTGTAAAAAATTGACTCCAATTACCACTGAGTTATTCATTTTTCCTATAATTTCCTTATTTCTCTTAAAAATGTTGGTTGGCAACCGCCTAACAATATATTATATGTCATTATGTACATATTGAATTGTTATGAATTGTCGTGTATTATAATGTGTTTTGGTTTATATCTTAAGAACCATTTAACATATTTTCACGAAGTAAAGCGCAAACTCGAGTACATGCACTACTCTCATCGCGGTCGCCAACCCGGATCCCTATGGCTGAAACAAAGTACCTTATTCTCTACCATGTTTGGTACTACTTTATTGTTTTTTTTTCAAAATAACACATATTTCACTGCACTTCCCTACACTTACACACCACTAGGTTGCTTGCATATGACACCCGAGGATCATATATGTTTATTTTTACGTAACACAAAGAGAAACTACCTAATTATATCAAACATTTATATTTTTCTGAAATGGAAGTGTTATCTTGTCTTTTGCAACGGTTTATTTTGAAGCACCCTGTATATATATTTTCGATGTCAGAGCAAAATATGTTGTTTTCATATTCTAGACATAAGGATACGTACGAAAGGCACAAATTAGCACAAATAGCATAAAATAATGAATTTAGTAACATATATTCTACATTAACGAATTTAACCCTTACATTCTCAATGAGATCACATGACGCACACCTGTCAAAAATTGCTTCCAATTACCACTGACTTATTCATTTTTGTGATAATTTTCTTCTTTCACGTAAAAATTTTGGCTGGCAACCGCCTAACAGTATATTATATGTCATTATGTACATATTGAATTATTATGAATTGTCGTCTATTATAATTTGTTTTGTTCTATATCTTAAGAACCATTTAACATATTTTCACGAAATAAAGAGCAAATTCGAGCACATGCACTACTCTCATCGCGGTCGCACACCCGGGTCCCTATGGCTGAAACAAAGTACCTTATTCTCTACCATGTTTGTACTACTTTATTGTTTTTTTCAAAATAACACATATTTCACTGCACATCCTTACACTCACAAACAAACCAGGTTGCTTGCAAATGACACCGAGGATCACATAAGTGTATTTTTACGTAACACAAAGAGAAACTACCTAATTATATCAAATATATATATTTTTCAGAAATGGAAATGTTATCTTGTCTTCTGCAACGGTTTATTTTGATGCACCCTGTATATATATTTTCGATGTCAGAGCAAAATATGTTGTTTTCATATCCTACACATCAGGATACGTACGAAAGAAACAAATTAGCACAAAAAGCATAAAATATTGAATTTAGTAACATATATTCTACATGATCGACTTTAACCCTTACCTTCTCAACGAGATCACATGACGCACACCTTCTGTAAAAAATTGACTCCAATTACCACTGAGTTATTCATTTTTCCTATAATTTCCTTATTTCTCTTAAAAATGTTGGTTGGCAACCGCCTAACAATATATTATATGTCATTATGTACATATTGAATTGTTATGAATTGTCGTGTATTATAATGTGTTTTGGTCTATATCTTAAGAACCATTTAACATATTTTCACGAAATGAAGCGCAAACTCGAGTAGATGCACTACTCTCATCGCGGTCGCCAACCCGGGTCCCTATGGCTGAAACAAAGTACCTTATTCTCTACCATGTTTGGCACTACTTTATTGTTTTTTTTCAAAATAACACATATTTCACTGCACTTCCTTACACTGACACACCACTAGGTTGCTTGCATATGAGACCCGAGGATCACATACGTGTGTTTTTACGTGACACAAAGAGAAACTACCTAATCATATCAAACTTCTATATTTTTCTGAAATCGAAGTGTTATCTTGTCTTCTGCAACGGTTCATTTTGATGCACCCTGTATACATATTTTCGATGTCAGAACCAAAAATGTTGTTTTCATATGCTACACATCAGGATACGTACGAATGGCAAAAATTAGCAGAAAAAGCATAAAATGATAAAGTTAGTAACATATATTCTACATGAACGACTTTAACCCTTACCTTCTCAATGAGATCACATGACGCACACCTTCTGTAAAAAATTGACTCCAATTACCACCGAGTTATTCATTTTTCCCATAATTTCCTTATTTATCTTAAAAGTGTTGGCTGGCAACCGCCTAACAATATATTATATGTCATTATTTACATATTGAATTGTTATGAATTGTCGGGTATTATAATGTGTTTTGGTCTATATCTTAAGAACCATTTAACATATTTTCACGAAATAAAGCTCAAACTCGAGTACATGCACTACTCTCATCGCGGTCGCCAACCTGGGTCCCTATGGCTGAACCAAAGTACCTTATTCTCTACCATGTTTGGTACTACTTTAATGTTTTTTTCAAAATAACACATATTTCACTGCACTTCCTTACACTGACACACCACTAGGTTGCTTGCATATGAGACCCGAGGATCACATACGTGTGTTTTTACGTGACACAAAGAGAAACTACCTAATCATATCAAACTTCTATATTTTTCTGAAATCGAAGTGTTATCTTGTCTTCTGCAACGGTTCATTTTGATGCACCCTGTATACATATTTTCGATGTCAGAACCAAAAATGTTGTTTTCATATGCTACACATCAGGATACGTACGAATGGCAAAAATTAGCAGAAAAAGCATAAAATGATAAAGTTAGTAACATATATTCTACATGAACGACTTTAACCCTTACCTTCTCAATGAGATCACATGACGCACACCTTCTGTAAAAAATTGACTCCAATTACCACCGAGTTATTCATTTTTCCCATAATTTCCTTATTTATCTTAAAAGTGTTGGCTGGCAACCGCCTAACAATATATTATATGTCATTATTTACATATTGAATTGTTATGAATTGTCGGGTATTATAATGTGTTTTGGTCTATATCTTAAGAACCATTTAACATATTTTCACGAAATAAAGCTCAAACTCGAGTACATGCACTACTCTCATCGCGGTCGCCAACCTGGGTCCCTATGGCTGAACCAAAGTACCTTATTCTCTACCATGTTTGGTACTACTTTAATGTTTTTTTCAAAATAACACATATTTCACTGCACTTCCTTACACTGACACACCACTAGGTTGCTTGCATATGAGACCCGAGGATCACATACGTGTGTTTTTACGTGACACAAAGAGAAACTACGTAATTATATCAAACTTCTATATTTTTCTGAAATCGAAGTGTTATCTTGTCTTCTGCAACGGTTCATTTTGATGCACC
Source organism: Thermobia domestica (assembly GCF_964235325.1). Classification (NCBI taxonomy): domain Eukaryota; kingdom Metazoa; phylum Arthropoda; class Insecta; order Zygentoma; family Lepismatidae; genus Thermobia; species Thermobia domestica. The sequence goes on from NC_137469.1 coordinate 163,715,157, forward strand.
CTGTATACATATTTTCGATGTCAGAACCAAAAATGTTGTTTTCATATGCTACACATCAGGATAGGTACGAGAGGCACAATTAGCACAAAAAGCATAAAATAATGTAGTCAGTAACATATATTCTACATGAACGACTTTAACCCTTACCTTCTCAATGAGATCACATGACGCACACCTTCTGTAAAAAAATGACTGCAATTACCACTGAGTTATTCATTTTTCCTATAATTTCCTTATTTCTCTTAAAAATGTTGGTTGGCAACCGCCTAACAATATATTATATGTCATTATGTACATATTGAATTGTTATGAATTGTCGTGTATTATAATGTGTTTTGGTTTATATCTTAAGAACCATTTAACATATTTTCACGAAATAAAGCGCAAACTCGAGTACATGCACTACTCTCATCGCGGTCGCCAACCCGGGTCCCTATGGCTGAAACAAAGTACCTTATTCTCTACAATGTTTGGTACTACTTTATTATTTTTTTCAAAAAAACACATATTTCACTGCACTTCCCTACACTTACACACCACTAGGTTGCTTGCATATGACACCCGTGGATCATATATGTGTATTTTTACGTAACACAAAGAGAAACTACCTAATTATATCAAACATATATATTTTTCTGAAATGGAAATATTATCTTGTCTTCTGCAACGGTTTATTTTGATGCACCCTGTATATATATTTTCGATGTCAGAACCAAAAATGTTGTTTTCATATGCTACACATCAGGATACGTACGAATGGCAAAAATTAGCAGAAAAAGCATAAAATGATAAAGTTAGTAACATATATTCTACATGAACGACTTTAACCCTTACCTTCTCAATGAGATCACATGACGCACACCTTCTGTAAAAAATTGACTCCAATTACCACTGAGTTATTCATTTTTCCATTAATTTCCTTATTTATCTTAAAAGTGTTGGCTGGCAACCGCCTAACAATATATTATATGTCATTATTTACATATTGAATTGTTATGAATTGTCGTGTATTATAATGTGTTTTGGTTTATATCTTAAGAACCATTTAACATATTTTCACGAAATAAAGCTCAAACTCGCGTACATGCACTACTCTCATCGCGGTCGCCAACCCGGGTCCCTATGGCTGAACCAAAGTACCTTATTCTCTACCATGTTTGGTACTACTTTAATGTTTTTTTCAAAATAACACATATTTCACTGCACTTCCTTACACTGACACACCACTAGGTTGCTTGCATATGAGACCCGAGGATCACATACGTGTGTTTTTACGTGACACAAAGAGAAACTACATAATTATATCAAACTTCTATATTTTTCTGAAATCGAAGTGTTATCTTGTCTTCTGCAACGGTTCATTTTGATGCACCCTGTATACATATTTTCGATGTCAGAACCAAAAATGTTGTTTTCATATGCTACACATCAGGATAGGTACGAGAGGCAAAAATTAGCAGAAAAAGCATAAAATGATAAAGTTAGTAACATATATTCTACATGAACGACTTTAACCCTTACCTTCTCAATGAGATCACATGACGCACACCTTCTGTAAAAAATTGACTCCAATTACCACTGAGTTATTCATTTTTCCCATAATTTCCTTATTTATCTTAAAAGTGTTGGCTGGCAACCGCCTAACAATATATTATATGTCATTATTTACATATTGAATTGTTATGAATTGTCGTGTATTATAATGTGTTTTGGTCTATATTTTAAAAACCATTTAACATATTTTCACGAAATAAAGCGCAAACTCGAGTACATGCACTACTTTCATCGCGGTCGCCAACCCGGGTCCCTATGGCTGAACCAAAGTACCTTATTCTCTACCATGTTTGGTACTACTTTAATGTTTTTTTTTCAAAATATCACATATTTCACTGCACTTCCTTACACTGACACACCACTAGGTTGCTTGCATATGAGACCCGAGGATAACATACGTGTGTTTTTACGTGACACAAAGAGAAACTACGTAATTATATCAAACTTCTATATTTTTCTGAAATCGAAGTGTTATCTTGTCTTCTGCAACGGTTCATTTTGATGCACCCTGTATACATATTTTCGATGTCAGAACCAAAAATGTTGTTTTCATATGCTACACATCAGGATAGGTACGAGAGGCACAATTAGCACAAAAAGCATAAAATAATGAATTTAGTAACATATATTCTACATGAACGACTTTAACCCTTACCTTCTCAATGAGATCACATGACGCACACCTTCTGTAAAAAATTGACTCCAATTACCACTGAGTTACTCATTTTTCCTATAATTTCCTTATTTCTCTTAAAAATGTTGGTTGGCAACCGCCTATCAATATATTATATGTCATTATGTACATATTGAATTGTTATGAATTGTCGTGTATTATAATGTGTTTTGGTTTATATCTTAAGAACCATTTAACATATTTTCACGAAATAAAGCGCAAACTCGAGTACATGCACTACTTTCATCGCGGTCGCCAACCCGGGTCCCTATGGCTGAAACAAAGTACCTTATTCTCTACAATGTTTGGTACTACTTTATTGTTTTTTTCAAAAAAACACATATTTCACTGCACTTCCCTACACTTACACACCACTAGGTTGCTTGCATATGACACCCGTGGATCATATATGTTTATTTTTACGTAACACAAAGAGAAACTACCTAATTATATCAAACATTTATATTTTTCTGAAATGGAAGGGTTATCTTGTCTTTTGCAACGGTTTATTTTGATACACCCTGTATATATATTTTCGATGTCAGAGCAAAATATGTTGTTTTCATATTCTAGACATCAGGATAGGTAGGAAAGGCACAAATTAGCACAAAGTGCGTAAAATAATGAATTTAGTAACATATATTCTACATTAACGACTTTAACCCTTACATTCTCAATGAGATCACATGACGCACACCTGTCAAAAATTGCTTCCAATTACCACTGACTTATTCATTTTTGTGATAATTTTCTTCTTTCACGTAAAAATTTTGGCTGGCAACCGCCTAACAGTATATTATATGTCATTATGTACATATTGAATTGTTATGAATTGTCGTGTATTATAATTTGTTTTGGTCTATATCTTAAGAACCATTTAACATATTTTCACGAAATAAAGCGCAAATTCGAGCACATGCACTACTCTCACCGCGGTCGCCAACCCGGGTCCCTATGGCTGAAACAAAGTACCTTATTCTCTACTATGTTTGTACTACTTTATTGTTTTTTTCAAAATAACACATATTTCACTGCACATCCTTACACTCACAAACAAACCAGGTTGCTTGCAAATGACACCGAGGATCACATATGTGTATTTTTACGTAACACAAAGAGAAACTACCTAATTATATCAAACATATATATTTTTCTGAAATGAAAATGTTATCTTGTCTTCTGCAACGGTTTATTTTGATGCACAATGTATATATATTTTCGATGTCAGAACCAAAAATGTTGTTTTCATATGCTACACATCAGGATACGTACGAATGGCAAAAATTAGCAGAAAAAGCATAAAATGATAAAGTTAGTAACATATATTCTACATGAACGTCTGTAACCCTTACCTTCTCAATGAGATCACATGACGCACACCTTCTGTAAAAAATTGACTCCAATTACCACTGAGTTATTCATTTTTCCCATAATTTCCTTATTTCTCTTAAAAGAGTTGGTTGGCAACCGCCTAACAATATATTATATGTCATTATTTACATATTGAATTGTTATGAATTGTCGTGTATTATAATGTGTTTTGGTCTATATCTTAAGAACCATTTAACATATTTTCACGAAATAAAGCGCAAACTCGAGTACATGCACTACTCTCATCGCGGTCGCCAACCCGGGTCCCTATGGCTGAAACAAAGTACCTTATTCTCTACCATGTTTGGCACTACTTTACTGTTTTTTTTTCAAAATAACACATATTTCACTGCACTTCCTTACACTGACACACCACTAAATGGCTTGCATATGACACCCGAGGATCACATATGTGTATTTTTACGTAACACAAAGAGAAACTACCTAATTATATCAAACATTTATATTTTTCTGAAATGGAAATGTTATCTTGTCTTCTGCAACGGTTTATTTTGATGCACCCTGTATATATATTTTCAATGTCAGAGCAAAATATGTTGTTTTCATATCCTACACATCAGGATAAGTACGAAAGGCACAAATTAGCAGAAAAAGCATAAAATAATGAATTTAGTAATATATATTCTACATTAACGACTTTAACCCTTACCTTCTCAATGAGATCACATGACGCACACCTTCTGTAAAAAATTGACTCCAATTACCACTGAGTTATTCATTTTTCCTATAATTTCCTTATTTATCTTAAAAGTGTTGGCTGGCAACCGCCTAACAATATATTATATGTCATTATTTACATATTGAATTGTTATGAATTGTCGTGTATTATAATGTGTTTTGGTCTATATCTTAAGAACCATTTAACATATTTTCACGAAATAAAGCGCAAACTCGAGCACATGCACTACTCTCATCGCGGTCGCCAACCCGGGTCCCTATGGCTGAAACAAAGTACCTTATTCTCTACCATGTTTGGTACTACTTTATTGTTTTATTCAAAATAACACAAATTTCACTGCACTTCCTTACACTGACACACCACTAGGTTGCTTGCATATGAGACCCGAGGATCACATACGTGTGTTTTTACGTGACACAAAGAGAAACTACGTAATTATATCAAACTTCTATATTTTTCTGAAATCGAAGTGTTATCTTGTCTTCTGCAACGGTTCATTTTGATGCACCCTGTATACATATTTTCGATGTCAGAACAAAATATGTTGTTTTCATATGCTACACATCAGGATAGGTACGAGAGGCACAATTAGCACAAAAAGCATTAAATAATGTAGTCAGTAACATATATTCTACATGAACGACTTTAACCCTTACCTTCTCAATGAGATCACATGACGCACACCTTCTGTAAAAAATTGACTCCAATTACCACTGAGTTATTCATTTTTCCTATAATTTCCTTATTTCTCTTAAAAATGTTGGTTGGCAACCGCCTAACAATATATTATATGTCATTATGTACATATTGAATTGTTATGAATTGTCGTGTATTATAATGTGTTTTGGTTTATATCTTAAGAACCATTTAACATATTTTCACGAAGTAAAGCGCAAACTCGAGTACATGCACTACTCTCATCGCGGTCGCCAACCCGGATCCCTATGGCTGAAACAAAGTACCTTATTCTCTACCATGTTTGGTACTACTTTATTGTTTTTTTTTCAAAATAACACATATTTCACTGCACTTCCCTACACTTACACACCACTAGGTTGCTTGCATATGACAAACGAGGATCATATATGTTTATTTTTACGTAACACAAAGAGAAACTACCTAATTATATCAAACATTTATATTTTTCTGAAATGGAAGTGTTATCTTGTCTTTTGCAACGGTTTATTTTGAAGCACCCTGTATATATATTTTCGATGTCAGAGCAAAATATGTTGTTTTCATATTCTAGACATAAGGATACGTACGAAAGGCACAAATTAGCACAAATAGCATAAAATAATGAATTTAGTAACATATATTCTACATTAACGAATTTAACCCTTACATTCTCAATGAGATCACATGACGCACACCTGTCAAAAATTGCTTCCAATTACCACTGACTTATTCATTTTTGTGATAATTTTCTTCTTTCACGTAAAAATTTTGGCTGGCAACCGCCTAACAATATATTATATGTCATTATGTACATATTGAATTGTTATGAATTGTCGTGTATTATAATGTGTTTTGGTTTATATCTTAAGAACCATTTAACATATTTTCACGAAATAAAGCGCAAACTCGAGCACATGCACTACTCTCATCGCGGTCGCACACCCGGGTCCCTATGGCTGAAACAAAGTACCTTATTCTCTACCATGTTTGTACTACTTTATTGTTTTTTTCAAAATAACACATATTTCACTGCACATCCTTACACTCACAAACAAACCAGGTTGCTTGCAAATGACACCGAGGATCACATATGTGTATTTTTACGTAACACAAAGAGAAACTACCTAATTATATCAAATATATATATTTTTCAGAAATGGAAATGTTATCTTGTCTTTTGCAACGGTTTATTTTGATGCACCCTGTATATATATTTTCGATGTCAGAGCAAAATATGTTGTTTTCATATCCTACACATCAGGATACGTACGAAAGGAACAAATTAGCACAAAAAGCATAAAATATTGAATTTAGTAACATATATTCTACATGATCGACTTTAACCCTTACCTTCTCAACGAGATCACATGACGCACACCTTCTGTAAAAAATTGACTCCAATTACCACTGAGTTATTCATTTTTCCTATAATTTCCTTATTTCTCTTAAAAATGTTGGTTGGCAACCGCCTAACAATATATTATATGTCATTATGTACATATTGAATTGTTATGAATTGTCGTGTATTATAATGTGTTTTGGTCTATATCTTAAGAACCATTTAACATATTTTCACGAAATGAAGCGCAAACTCGAGTAGATGCACTACTCTCATCGCGGTCGCCAACCCGGGTCCCTATGGCTGAAACAAAGTACCTTATTCTCTACCATGTTTGGCACTACTTTATTGTTTTTTTCAAAATAACACATATTTCACTGCACTTCCTTACACTGATACACCACTAGGTTGCTTGCATATGAGACCCGAGGATCACATACGTGTGTTTTTACGTGACACAAAGAGAAACTACCTAATTATATCAAACTTCTATATTTTTCTGAAATCGAAGTGTTATCTTGTCTTCTGCAACGGTTCATTTTGATGCACCCTGTATACATATTTTCGATGTCAGAACCAAAAATGTTGTTTTCATATGCTACACATCAGGATACGTACGAATGGCAAAAATTAGCAGAAAAAGCATAAAATGATAAAGTTAGTAACATATATTCTACATGAACGACTTTAACCCTTACCTTCTCAATGAGATCACATGACGCACACCTTCTGTAAAAAATTGACTCCAATTACCACCGAGTTATTCATTTTTCCCATAATTTCCTTATCTATCTTAAAAGTGTTGGCTGGCAACCGCCTAACAATATATTATATGTCATTATTTACATATTGAATTGTTATGAATTGTCGTGTATTATAATGTGTTTTGGTCTATATCTTAAGAACCATTTAACATATTTTCACGAAATAAAGCGCAAACTCGAGTACATGCACTACTTTCATCGCGGTCGCCAACCAGGGTCCCTATGGCTGAACCAAAGTACCTTATTCTCTACCATGTTTGGTACTACTTTAATGTTTTTTTCAAAATAACACATATTTCACTGCACTTCCTTACACTGACACACCACTAGGTTGCTTGCATATGAGACCCGAGGATCACATACGTGTGTTTTTACGTGACACAAAGAGAAACTACGTAATTATATCAAACTTCTATATTTTTCTGAAATCGAAGTGTTATCTTGTCTTCTGCAACGGTTCATTTTGATGCACCCTGTATACATATTTTCGATGTCAGAACCAAAAATGTTGTTTTCATATGCTACACATCAGGATAGGTACGAGAGGCACAATTAGCACAAAAAGCATAAAATAATGTAGTCAGTAACATATATTCTACATGAACGACTTTAACCCTTACCTTCTCAATGAGATCACATGACGCACACCTTCTGTAAAAAATTGACTGCAATTACCACTGAGTTATTCATTTTTCCTATAATTTCCTTATTTGTCTTAAAAATGTTGGTTGGCAACCGCCTAACAATATATTATATGTCATTATGTACATATTGAATTGTTATGAATTGTCGTGTATTATAATGTGTTTTGGTTTATATCTTAAGAACCATTTAACATATTTTCACGAAATAAAGCGCAAACTCGACTACATGCACTACTCTCATCGCGGTCGCCAACCCGGGTCCCTATGGCTGAAACAAAGTACCTTATTCTCTACAATGTTTGGTACTACTTTATTATTTTTTTCAAAAAAACACATATTTCACTGCACTTCCCTACACTTACACACCACTAGGTTGCTTGCATATGACACCCGTGGATCATATATGTTTATTTTTACGTAACACAAAGAGAAACTACCTAATTATATCAAACATTTATATTTTTCTGAAATGGAAGGGTTATCTTGTCTTTTGCAACGCTTTATTTTGATGCACCCTGTATATATATTTTCGATGTCAGAGCAAAATATGTTGTTTTCATATTCTAGACATCAGGATACGTAGGAAAGGCACAAATTAGCACAAAGAGCATAAAATAATGAATTTAGTAACATATATTCTACATTAACGACTTTAACCCTTACATTCTCAATGAGATCACATGACGCACACGTGTCAAAAATTGCTTCCAATTACCACTGACTTATTCATTTTTGTGATAATTTTCTTCTTTCACGTAAAAATTTTGGCTGGCAGCCGCCTAACAGTATATTATATGTCATTATGTACATATTGAATTGTTATGAATTGTCGTATATTATAATTTGTTTTGGTCTATATCTTAAGAACCATTTAACATATTTTCACGAAATAAAGCGCAAATTCGAGCACATGCACTACTCTCATTGCGGTCGCCAACCCGGGTCCCTATGGCTGAAACAAAGTACCTTATTCTCTACCATGATTGTACTACTTTATTGTTTTTTTCAAAATAACACATATTTCACTGCACATCCTTACACTCACAAACAAACCAGGTTGCTTGCAAATGACACCGAGGATCACATATGTGTATTTTTACGTAACACAAAGAGAAACTACTTAATTATGTCAAACATTTATATTATTCTGAAATGGAAATGTTATCTTGTCTTCTGCAACGGTTTATTTTGATGCACCCTGTATATATATTTTCGATGTCAGAACCAAAAATGTTGTTTTCATATGCTACACATCAGGATACGTACGAATGGCAAAAATTAGCAGAAAAAGCATAAAATGATAAAGTTAGTAACATATATTCTACATGAACGACTTTAACCCTTACCTTCTCAATGAGATCACATGACGCACACCTTCTGTAAAAAATTGACTCCAATTACCACTGAGTTATTCATTTTTCCATTAATTTCCTTATTTATCTTAAAAGTGTTGGCTGGCAACCGCCTAACAATATATTATATGTCATTATTTACATATTGAATTGTTATGAATTGTCGTGTATTATAATGTGTTTTGGTCTATATCTTAAGAACCATTTAACATATTTTCACGAAATAAAGCTCAAACTCGCGTACATGCACTACTCTCATCGCGGTCGCCAACCCGGGTCCCTATGGCTGAACCAAAGTACCTTATTCTCTACCATGTTTGGTACTACTTTAATGTTTTTTTCAAAATAACACATATTTCACTGCACTTCGTTACACTGACACACCACTAGGTTGCTTGCATATGAGACCCGAGGATCACATACGTGTGTTTTTACGTGACACAAAGAGAAACTACGTAATTATATCAAACTTCTATATTTTTCTGAAATCGAAGTGTTATCTTGTCTTCTGCAACGGTTCATTTTGATGCACCCTGTATACATATTTTCGATGTCAGAACCAAAAATGTTGTTTTCATATGCTACACATCAGGATACGTACGAATGGCAAAAATTAGCAGAAAAAGCATAAAATGATAAAGTTAGTAACATATATTCTACATGAACGACTTTAACCCTTACCTTCTCAATGAGATCACATGACGCACACCTTCTGTAAAAAATTGACTCCAATTACCACTGAGTTATTCATTTTTCCCATAATTTCCTTATTTATCTTAAAAGTGTTGGCTGGCAACCGCCTAACAATATATTATATGTCATTATTTACATATTGAATTGTTATGAATTGTCGTGTATTATAATGTGTTTTGGTCTATATCTTAAGAACCATTTAACATATTTTCACGAAATAAAGCGCAAACTCGAGTACATGCAATACTTTCATCGCGGTCGCCAACCAGGGTCCCTATGGCTGAACCAAAGTACCTTATTCTCTACCATGTTTGGTACTACTTTAATGTTTTTTTCAAAAAAACACATATTTCACTGCACTTCCTTACACTGACACACCACTAGGTTGCTTGCATATGAGACCCGAGGATCACATACGTGTGTTTTTACGTGACACAAAGAGAAACTACGTAATTATATCAAACTTCTATATTTTTCTGAAATCGAAGTTTTATCTTATCTTCTGCAACGGGTTATTTTGATGCACCCTGTATATATATTTTCAATGTTAGAACAAAAAAAATGTTTTCATATTCTACACATCAGGATAGGTACGAAAGGCACAATTAGCACAAAAAGCATAAAATAATGTAGTCAGTAACATATATTCTACATGAACGACTTTAACCCTTACCTTCTCAATGAGATCACATGACGCACACCTTCTGTAAAAAATTGACTGCAATTACCACTGAGTTATTCATTTTTCCTATAATTTCCTTATTTGTCTTAAAAATGTTGGTTGGCAACCGCCTAACAATATATTATATGTCATTATGTACATATTGAATTGTTATGAATTGTCGTGTATTATAATGTGTTTTGGTTTATATCTTAAGAACCATTTAACATATTTTCACGAAATAAAGCGCAAACTCGAGTACATGCACTACTCTCATCGCGGTCGCCAACCCGGGTCCCTATGGCTGAAACAAAGTACCTTATTCTCTACAATGTTTGGTACTACTTTATTATTTTTTTCAAAAAAACACATATTTCACTGCACTTCCCTACACTTACACACCACTAGGTTGCTTGCATATGACACCCGTGGATCATATATGTTTATTTTTACGTAACACAAAGAGAAACTACCTAATTATATCAAACATTTATATTTTTCTGAAATGGAAGGGTTATCTTGTCTTTTGCAACGGTTTATTTTGATGCACCCTGTATATATATTTTCGATGTCAGAGCAAAATATGTTGTTTTCATATTCTAGACATCAGGATACGTAGGAAAGGCACAAATTAGCACAAAGAGCATAAAATAATGAATTTAGTAACATATATTCTACATTAACGACTTTAACCCTTACATTCTCAATGAGATCACATGACGCACACGTGTCAAAAATTGCTTCCAATTACCACTGACTTATTCATTTTTGTGATAATTTTCTTCTTTCACGTAAAAATTTTGGCTGGCAACCGCCTAACAGTATATTATATGTCATTATGTACATATTGAATTGTTATGAATTGTCGTGTATTATAATTTGTTTTGGTCTATATCTTAAGAACCATTTAACATATTTTCACGAAATAAAGCGCAAATTCGAGCACATGCACTACTCTCATTGCGGTCGCCAACCCGGGTCCCTATGGCTGAAACAAAGTACCTTATTCTCTACCATGATTGTACTACTTTATTGTTTTTTTCAAAATAACACATATTTCACTGCACATCCTTACACTCACAAACAAACCAGGTTGCTTGCAAATGACACCGAGGATCACATATGTGTATTTTTACGTAACACAAAGAGAAACTACCTAATTATATCAAACATATATATTTTTCTGAAATGGAAATGTTATCTTGTCTTCTGCAACGGTTTATTTTGATGCACCCTGTATATATATTTTCGATGTCAGAACCAAAAATGTTGTTTTCATATGCTACACATCAGGATACGTACGAATGGCAAAAATTAGCAGAAAAAGCATAAAATTATAAAGTTAGTAACATATATTCTACATGAACGACTTTAACCCTTACCTTCTCAATGAGATCACATGACGCACACCTTCTGTAAAAAATTGACTCCAATTACCACTGAGTTATTCATTTTTCCATTAATTTCCTTATTTATCTTAAAAGTGTTGGCTGGCAACCGCCTAACAATATATTATATGTCATTATTTACATATTGAATTGTTATGAATTGTCGTGTATTATAATGTGTTTTGGTCTATATCTTAAGAACCATTTAACATATTTTCACGAAATAAAGCTCAAACTCGCGTACATGCACTACTCTCATCGCGGTCGCCAACCCGGGTCCCTATGGCTGAACCAAAGTACCTTATTCTCTACCATGTTTGGTACTACTTTAATGTTTTTTTCAAAATAACACATATTTCACTGCACTTCCTTACACTGACACACCACTAGGTTGCTTGCATATGAGACCCGAGGATCACATACGTGTGTTTTTACGTGACACAAAGAGAAACTACGTAATTATATCAAACTTCTATATTTTTCTGAAATCGAAGTGTTATCTTGTCTTCTGCAACGGTTCATTTTGATGCACCCTGTATACATATTTTCGATGTCAGAACCAAAAATGTTGTTTTCATATGCTACACATCAGGATACGTACGAATGGCAAAAATTAGCAGAAAAAGCATAAAATGATAAAGTTAGTAACATATATTCTACATGAACGACTTTAACCCTTACCTTCTCAATGAGATCACATGACGCACACCTTCTGTAAAAAATTGACTCCAATTACCACTGAGTTATTCATTTTTCCCATAATTTCCTTATTTATCTTAAAAGTGTTGGCTGGCAACCGCCTAACAATATATTATATGTCATTATTTACATATTGAATTGTTATGAATTGTCGTGTATTATAATGTGCTTTGGTCTATATCTTAAGAACCATTTAACATATTTTCACGAAATAAAGCGCAAACTCGAGTACATGCACTACTTTCATCGCGGTCGCCAACCCGGGTCCCTATGGCTGAACCAAAGTACCTTATTCTCTACCATGTTTGGTACTACTTTAATGTTTTTTTTCAAAATAACACATATTTCACTGCACTTCCTTACACTGACACACCACTAGGTTGCTTGCATATGAGACCCGAGGATCACATACGTGTGTTTTTACGTGACCCAAAGAGAAACTACGTAATTATATCAAACTTCTATATTTTTCTGAAATCGAAGTGTTATCTTGTCTTCTGCAACGGTTCATTTTGATGCACCCTGTATACATATTTTCGATGTCAGAACCAAAAATGTTGTTTTCATATGCTACACATCAGGATAGGTACGAGAGGCACAATTAGCACAAAAAGCATAAAATAATGTAGTCAGTAACATATATTCTACATGAACGACTTTAACCCTTACCTTCTCAATGAGATCACATGACGCACACCTTCTGTAAAAAATTGACTGCAATTACCACTGAGTTATTCATTTTTCCTATAATTTCCTTATTTGTCTTAAAAGTGTTGGCTGGCAACCGCCTAACAATATATTATATGTCATTATTTACATATTGAATTGTTATGAATTGTCGTGTATTATAATGTGCTTTGGTCTATATCTTAAGAACCATTTAACATATTTTCACGAAATAAAGCGCAAACTCGAGTACATGCACTACTTTCATCGCGGTCGCCAACCCGGGTCCCTATGGCTGAACCAAAGTACCTTATTCTCTACCATGTTTGGTACTACTTTAATGTTTTTTTTCAAAATAACACATATTTCACTGCACTTCCTTACACTGACACACCACTAGGTTGCTTGCATATGAGACCCGAGGATCACATACGTGTGTTTTTACGTGACCCAAAGAGAAACTACGTAATTATATCAAACTTCTATATTTTTCTGAAATCGAAGTGTTATCTTGTCTTCTGCAACGGTTCATTTTGATGCACCCTGTATACATATTTTCGATGTCAGAACCAAAAATGTTGTTTTCATATGCTACACATCAGGATAGGTACGAGAGGCACAATTAGCACAAAAAGCATAAAATAATGTAGTCAGTAACATATATTCTACATGAACGACTTTAACCCATACCTTCTCAATGAGATCACATGACGCACACCTTCTGTAAAAAATTGACTGCAATTACCACTGAGTTATTCATTTTTCCTATAATTTCCTTATTTCTTTTAAAAATGTTGGTTGGCAACCGCCTAACAATATATTATATGTCATTATGTACATATTGAATTGTTATGAATTGTCGTGTATTATAATGTGTTTTGGTTTATATCTTAAGAACCATTTAACATATTTTCACGAAATTAAGCGCAAACTCGAGTACATGAACTACTCTCATCGCGGTCGCCAACCCGGGTCCCTATGGCTGAAACAAAGTACCTTATTCTCTACAATGTTTGGTACTACTTTATTGTTTTTTTCAAAAAAACACATATTTCACTGCACTTCCCTACACTTACACACCACTAGGTTGCTTGCATATGACACCCGTGGAACATATATGTTTATTTTTACGTAACACAAAGAGAAACTACCTAATTATATCAAACATTTATATTTTTCTGAAATGGAAGGGTTATCTTGTCTTTTGCAACGGTTTATTTTGATGCACCCTGTATATATATTTTCGATGTCAGAGCAAAATATGTTGTTTTCATATTCTAGACATCAGGATACGTAGGAAAGGCACAAATTAGCACAAAGAGCATAAAATAATGAATTTAGTAACATATATTCTACATTAACGACTTTAACCCTTACATTCTCAATGAGATCACATGACGCACACGTGTCAAAAATTGCTTCCAATTACCACTGACTTATTCATTTTTGTGATAATTTTCTTCTTTCACGTAAAAATTTTGGCTGGCAACCGCCTAACAGTATATTATATGTCATTATGTACATATTGAATTGTTATGAATTGTCGTGTATTATAATTTGTTTTGGTCTATATCTTAAGAACCATTTAACATATTTTCACGAAATAAAGCGCAAATTCGAGCACATGCACTACTCTCATCGCGGTCGCCAACCCGGGTCCCTATGGCTGAAACAAAGTACCTTATTCTCTACCATGTTTGTACTACTTTATTGTTTTTTTCAAAATAACACATATTTCACTGCACATCCTTACACTCACAAACAAACCAGGTTGCTTGCAAATGACACCCGAGGATCACATATGTGTATTTTTACGTAACACAAAGAGAAACTACCTAATTATATCAAACATATATATTTTTCTGAAATGGAAATGTTATCTTGTCTTCTGCAACGGTTTATTTTGATGCACCCTGTATATATATTTTCGATGTCAGAACCAAAAATGTTGTTTTCATATGCTACACATCAGGATACGTACGAATGGCAAAAATTAGCAGAAAAAGCATAAAATGATAAAGTTAGTAACATATATTCTACATGAACGACTTTAACCCTTACCTTCTCAATGAGATCACATGACGCACACCTTCTGTAAAAAATTGACTCCAATTACCACTGAGTTATTCATTTTTCCCATAATTTCCTTATTTATCTTAAAAGTGTTGGCTGGCAACCGCCTAACAATATATTATATGTCATTATTTACATATTGAATTGTTATGAATTGTCGTGTATTATAATGTGTTTTGGTCTATATCTTAAGAACCATTTAACATATTTTCACGAAATAAAGCTCAAACTCGAGTACATGCACTACTCTCATCGCGGTCGCCAACCCGGGTCCCTATGGCTGAACCAAAGTACCTTATTCTCTACCATGTTTGGTACTACTTTAATGTTTTTTTTCAAAATAACACATATTTCACTGCACTTCCTTACACTGACACACCACTAGGTTGCTTGCATATGAGACCCGAGGATCACATACGTGTGTTTTTACGTGACACAAAGAGAAACTACGTAATTATATCAAACTTCTATATTTTTCTGAAATCGAAGTGTTATCTTGTCTTCTGCAACGGTTCATTTTGATGCACCCTGTATACATATTTTCGATGTCAGAACCAAAAATGTTGTTTTCATATGCTACACATCAGGATAGGTACGAGAGGCGCAATTAGCACAAAAAGCATAAAATAATGTAGTCAGTAACATATATTCTACATGAACGACTTTAACCCTTACCTTCTCAATGAGATCACATGACGCACACCTTCTGTAAAAAATTGACTCCAATTACCACTGAGTTATTCATTTTTCCTATAATTTCCTTATTTCTCTTAAAAATGTTGGTTGGCAACCGCCTAACAATATATTATATGTCATTATGTACATATTGAATTGTTATGAATTGTCGTGTATTATAATGTGTTTTGGTTTATATCTTAAGAACCATTTAACATATTTTCACGAAATAAAGCGCAAACTCGAGTACATGCACTACTCTCATCGCGGTCGCCAACCCGGGTCCCTATGGCTGAAACAAAGTACCTTATTCTCTACAATGTTTGGTACTACTTTATTGTTTTTTTCAAAAAAACACATATTTCACTGCACTTCCCTACACTTACACACCACTAGGTTGCTTGCATATGACACCCGAGGATCATATATGTTTATTTTTACGTAACACAAAGAGAAACTACCTAATTATATCAAACATTTATATTTTTCTGAAATGGAAGGGTTATCTTGTCTTTTGCAACGGTTTATTTTGATGCACCCTGTATATATATTTTCGATGTCAGAGCAAAATATGTTGTTTTCATATTCTACACATCAGGATACGTAGGAAAGGCACAAATTAGCACAAAGAGCATAAAATAATGAATTTAGTAACATATATTCTACATTAACGACTTTAACCCTTACATTCTCAATGAGATCACATGACGCACACCTGTCAAAAATTGCTTCCAATTACCACTGACTTATTCATTTTTGTGATAATTTTCTTCTTTCACGTAAAAATTTTGGCTGGCAACCGCCTAACAATATATTATATGTCATTATGTACATATTCAATTGTTATGATTTGTCGTGTATTATAATTTGTTTTGGTTTATATCTTAAGAACCATTTAACATATTTTCACGAAATAAAGCGCAAATTCGAGCACATGCACTACTCTCATCGCGGTCGCCAACCCGGGTCCCTATGGCTGAAACAAAGTACCTTATTCTCTACCATGTTTGTACTACTTTATTGTTTTTTTCAAAATAACACATATTTCACTGCATATCCTTACACTCACAAACAAACCGGGTTGCTTGCAAATGACACCGAGGATCACATATGTGTATTTTTACGTAACACAAAGAGAAACTACCTAATTATATCAAACATATATATTTTTCTGAAATGGAAATGTTATCTTGTCTTCTGCAACGGTTTATTTTGATTCACCCTGTATATATATTTTCGATGTCAGAGCAAAAAGTGTTGTTTTCATATTCTACACATCAGGATACGTACGAAAGGCACAAATTAGCACAAAGAGCATAAACTAATTCATTTAGTATCATATATTCTACATTAACGACTTTAACCCTTACCTTCTCAATGAGATCACATGACGCACACCTTCTTAAAAAAATTCACACCAATTGCCACTGAGTTATTCATTTTTCCTATAATTTCCTTTTTTATCTTAAAAATTTTGGCTGGCAACCGCCTAACAATATATTATATGTCATTATGTACATATTGAATTGTTATGAATTGTCGTGTATTATAATCTGTTTTGGTCTATATCTTAAGAACCCTTTTACATATTTTCACGAAATAAAGCGCAAACTCGAGTACATGCACTTCTCTCATCGCGGTCGCCAACCCGGGTCGCTATGGCTGAAACAAAGTACCTTATTCTCTACCATGTTTGGTACTACTTTATTGTTTTTCTCAAAATAACACATATTTCACTGCACTTCCTTACACTTACACACCACTAGGTTGCTTGCATATGACCCCCGAGAATCACATATCTGTATTTTTAGGTAACACAAAGAGAAACTACCTAATTATATCAAACATTTATATTTTCCTGAAATGGAAATGTTATCTTGTCTTCTGCAACGGTTTATTTTGATGTACCCTGTAAATATATTTTCGATGTCAGAGCAAAAAGTGTTGTTTTCATATTCTACACATCAGGATACGTACGAAAAGCACAAATTAGCACAAAGAGCATAAAATAATTCATTTAGTAACATATATTCTACATTAACGACTTTAACCCTTACCTTCTCAATGAGATCACATGACGCACACCTTCTTAACAAAATTCACACCAATTGCCACTGAGTTATTCATTTTTCTTATAATTTCCTTTTTTATCTTAAAATTGTTGGCTGGCAACCGCCTAACAGTATATTATATGTCATTATGTACATATTGAATTGTTATGAATTGTCGTGTATTATAATGTGTTTTGGTCTATATCTTAAGAACCATTTAACATATTTTCACGAAATAAAGCGCAACTCGAGTACATGCACTACTCTCATCGCGGTCGCCAACCCGGGTCCCTATGGCTGAAACAAAGTACCTTATTCTCTACCATGTTTGGTACTACTTTATTGTTTTTTTCAAAATAACACATATTTCACTGCACATCCTTACACTGACACACCACTGGTTTGCTTGCATATGAGACCCGAGGATCACATACGTGTATTTTTACGTAACACAAAGAGAAACTACCTAATTATATCAAACTTTTATATTTTTCTGAAATGGAAGTGTTATCTTGTCTTCTGCAACGGTTTATTTTGATGCATCCTGTATATATATTTTCGATGCCAAAACAAAATATGTTGTTTTCATATTCTACACATCAGGATAGGTACGAAAGGCAAAAATTGGCAGAAAAAGTATAAAATAATGAAGTTAGTAACATATATTCTACATGAACGACTTTAAACCTTACCTTCTCAATAAGATCACACGACGCACACCTTCTGTAAAAAAATGACTCCAATTACCATTGAGTTATTCAGTTTTCCTATAATTTCCTTATTTTTTTAAAAAATGTTGGTTGGCAACCGCCTAACAATATATTATATGTCATTATGTACATATTGAATTGTTATGAATTGTCGTGTATTATAATGTGTTTTGGTTTATATCTTAAGAACCATTTAACATATTTTCACGAAATAAAGCGCAAACTCGAGTACATGCACTACTCTCATCGCGGTCGCCAACCCGGGTCCCTATGGCTGAAACAAAGTACCTTATTCTCTACAATGTTTGGTACTACTTTATTATTTTTTTCAAAAAAACACATATTTCACTGCACTTCCCTACACTTACACACCACTAGGTTGCTTGCATATGACACCCGTGGATCATATATGTTTATTTTTACGTAACACAAAGAGAAACTACCTAATTATATCAAACATATATATTTTTCTGAAATGGAAATGTTATCTTGTCTTCTGCAACGGTTTATTTTGATGCACCCTGTATATATATTTTCGATGTCAGAACCAAAAATGTTGTTTTCATATGCTACACATCAGGATACGTACGAATGGCAAAAATTAGCAGAAAAAGCATAAAATTATAAAGTTAGTAACATATATTCTACATGAACGACTTTAACCCTTACCTTCTCAATGAGATCACATGACGCACACCTTCTGTAAAAAATTGACTCCAATTACCACTGAGTTATTCATTTTTCCATTAATTTCCTTATTTATCTTAAAAGTGTTGGCTGGCAACCGCCTAACAATATATTATATGTCATTATTTACATATTGAATTGTTATGAATTGTCGTGTATTATAATGTGTTTTGGTCTATATCTTAAGAACCATTTAACATATTTTCACGAAATAAAGCTCAAACTCGCGTACATGCACTACTCTCATCGCGGTCGCCAACCCGGGTCCCTATGGCTGAACCAAAGTACCTTATTCTCTACCATGTTTGGTACTACTTTAATGTTTTTTTCAAAATAACACATATTTCACTGCACTTCCTTACACTGACACACCACTAGGTTGCTTGCATATGAGACCCGAGGATCACATACGTGTGTTTTTACGTGACACAAAGAGAAACTACGTAATTATATCAAACTTCTATATTTTTCTGAAATCGAAGTGTTATCTTGTCTTCTGCAACGGTTCATTTTGATGCACCCTGTATACATATTTTCGATGTCAGAACCAAAAATGTTGTTTTCATATGCTACACATCAGGATACGTACGAATGGCAAAAATTAGCAGAAAAAGCATAAAATGATAAAGTTAGTAACATATATTCTACATGAACGACTTTAACCCTTACCTTCTCAATGAGATCACATGACGCACACCTTCTGTAAAAAATTGACTCCAATTACCACTGAGTTATTCATTTTTCCCATAATTTCCTTATTTATCTTAAAAGTGTTGGCTGGCAACCGCCTAACAATATATTATATGTCATTATTTACATATTGAATTGTTATGAATTGTCGTGTATTATAATGTGCTTTGGTCTATATCTTAAGAACCATTTAACATATTTTCACGAAATAAAGCGCAAACTCGAGTACATGCACTACTTTCATCGCGGTCGCCAACCCGGGTCCCTATGGCTGAACCAAAGTACCTTATTCTCTACCATGTTTGGTACTACTTTAATGTTTTTTTTCAAAATAACACATATTTCACTGCACTTCCTTACAATGACACACCACTAGGTTGCTTGCATATGAGACCCGAGGATCACATACGTGTGTTTTTACGTGACCCAAAGAGAAACTACGTAATTATATCAAACTTCTATATTTTTCTGAAATCGAAGTGTTATCTTGTCTTCTGCAACGGTTCATTTTGATGCACCCTGTATACATATTTTCGATGTCAGAACCAAAAATGTTGTTTTCATATGCTACACATCAGGATAGGTACGAGAGGCACAATTAGCACAAAAAGCATAAAATAATGTAGTCAGTAACATATATTCTACATGAACGACTTTAACCCTTACCTTCTCAATGAGATCACATGACGCACACCTTCTGTAAAAAATTGACTGCAATTACCACTGAGTTATTCATTTTTCCTATAATTTCCTTATTTATCTTAAAAGTGTTGGCTGGCAACCGCCTAACAATATATTATATGTCATTATTTACATATTGAATTGTTATGAATTGTCGTGTATTATAATGTGCTTTGGTCTATATCTTAAGAACCATTTAACATATTTTCACGAAATAAAGCGCAAACTCGAGTACATGCACTACTTTCATCGCGGTCGCCAACCCGGGTCCCTATGGCTGAACCAAAGTACCTTATTCTCTACCATGTTTGGTACTACTTTAATGTTTTTTTTCAAAATAACACATATTTCACTGCACTTCCTTACACTGACACACCACTAGGTTGCTTGCATATGAGACCCGAGGATCACATACGTGTGTTTTTACGTGACCCAAAGAGAAACTACGTAATTATATCAAACTTCTATATTTTTCTGAAATCGAAGTGTTATCTTGTCTTCTGCAACGGTTCATTTTGATGCACCCTGTATACATATTTTCGATGTCAGAACCAAAAATGTTGTTTTCATATGCTACACATCAGGATAGGTACGAGAGGCACAATTAGCACAAAAAGCATAAAATAATGTAGTCAGTAACATATATTCTACATGAACGACTTTAACCCTTACCTTCTCAATGAGATCACATGACGCACACCTTCTGTAAAAAATTGACTGCAATTACCACTGAGTTATTCATTTTTCCTATAATTTCCTTATTTCTTTTAAAAATGTTGGTTGGCAACCGCCTAACAATATATTATATGTCATTATGTACATATTGAATTGTTATGAATTGTCGTGTATTATAATGTGTTTTGGTTTATATCTTAAGAACCATTTAACATATTTTCACGAAATAAAGCGCAAACTCGAGTACATGAACTACTCTCATCGCGGTCGCCAACCCGGGTCCCTATGGCTGAAACAAAGTACCTTATTCTCTACAATGTTTGGTACTACTTTATTGTTTTTTTCAAAAAAACACATATTTCACTGCACTTCCCTACACTTACACACCACTAGGTTGCTTGCATATGACACCCGTGGAACATATATGTTTATTTTTACGTAACACAAAGAGAAACTACCTAATTATATCAAACATTTATATTTTTCTGAAATGGAAGGGTTATCTTGTCTTTTGCAACGGTTTATTTTGATGCACCCTGTATATATATTTTCGATGTCAGAGCAAAATATGTTGTTTTCATATTCTAGACATCAGGATACGTAGGAAAGGCACAAATTAGCACAAAGAGCATAAAATAATGAATTTAGTAACATATATTCTACATTAACGACTTTAACCCTTACATTCTCAATGAGATCACATGACGCACACGTGTCAAAAATTGCTTCCAATTACCACTGACTTATTCATTTTTGTGATAATTTTCTTCTTTCACGTAAAAATTTTGGCTGGCAACCGCCTAACAGTATATTATATGTCATTATGTACATATTGAATTGTTATGAATTGTCGTGTATTATAATTTGTTTTGGTCTATATCTTAAGAACCATTTAACATATTTTCACGAAATAAAGCGCAAATTCGAGCACATGCACTACTCTCATCGCGGTCGCCAACCCGGGTCCCTATGGCTGAAACAAAGTACCTTATTCTCTACCATGTTTGTACTACTTTATTGTTTTTTTCAAAATAACACATATTTCACTGCACATCCTTACACTCACAAACAAACCAGGTTGCTTGCAAATGACACCCGAGGATCACATATGTGTATTTTTACGTAACACAAAGAGAAACTACCTAATTATATCAAACATATATATTTTTCTGAAATGGAAATGTTATCTTGTCTTCTGCAACGGTTTATTTTGATGCACCCTGTATATATATTTTCGATGTCAGAACCAAAAATGTTGTTTTCATATGCTACACATCAGGATACGTACGAATGGCAAAAATTAGCAGAAAAAGCATAAAATGATAAAGTTAGTAACATATATTCTACATGAACGACTTTAACCCTTACCTTCTCAATGAGATCACATGACGCACACCTTCTGTAAAAAATTGACTCCAATTACCACTGAGTTATTCATTTTTCCCATAATTTCCTTATTTATCTTAAAAGTGTTGGCTGGCAACCGCCTAACAATATATTATATGTCATTATTTACATATTGAATTGTTATGAATTGTCGTGTATTATAATGTGTTTTGGTCTATATCTTAAGAACCATTTTACATATTTTCACGAAATAAAGCTCAAACTCGAGTACATGCACTACTCTCATCGCGGTCGCCAACCCGGGTCCCTATGGCTGAACCAAAGTACCTTATTCTCTACCATGTTTGGTACTACTTTAATGTTTTTTTCAAAATAACACATATTTCACTGCACTTCCTTACACTGACACACCACTAGGTTGCTTGCATATGAGACCCGAGGATCACATACGTGTGTTTTTACGTGACACAAAGAGAAACTACGTAATTATATCAAACTTCTATATTTTTCTGAAATCGAAGTGTTATCTTGTCTTCTGCAACGGTTCATTTTGATGCACCCTGTATACATATTTTCGATGTCAGAACCAAAAATGTTGTTTTCATATGCTACACATCAGGATAGGTACGAGAGGCGCAATTAGCACAAAAAGCATAAAATAATGTAGTCAGTAACATATATTCTACATGAACGACTTTAACCCTTACCTTCTCAATGAGATCACATGACGCACACCTTCTGTAAAAAATTGACTGCAATTACCACTGAGTTATTCATTTTTCCTATAATTTCCTTATTTCTCTTAAAAATGTTGGTTGGCAACCGCCTAACAATATATTATATGTCATTATGTGCATATTGAATTGTTATGAATTGTCGTGTATTATAATGTGTTTTGGTTTATATCTTAAGAACCATTTAACATATTTTCACGAAATAAAGCGCAAACTCGAGTACATGCACTACTCTCATCGCGGTCGCCAACCCGGGTCCCTATGGCTGAAACAAAGTACCTTATTCTCTACAATGTTTGGTACTACTTTATTGTTTTTTTCAAAAAAACACATATTTCACTGCACTTCCCTACACTTACACACCACTAGGTTGCTTGCATATGACACCCGAGGATCATATATGTTTATTTTTACGTAACACAAAGAGAAACTACCTAATTATATCAAACATTTATATTTTTCTGAAATGGAAGGGTTATCTTGTCTTTTGCAACGGTTTATTTTGATGCACCCTGTATATATATTTTCGATGTCAGAGCAAAATATGTTGTTTTCATATTCTACACATCAGGATACGTAGGAAAGGCACAAATTAGCACAAAGAGCATAAAATAATGAATTTAGTAACATATATTCTACATTAACGACTTTAACCCTTACATTCTCAATGAGATCACATGACGCACACCTTCTGTAAAAAATTGACTGCAATTACCACTGAGTTATTCATTTTTCCTATAATTTCCTTATTTCTCTTAAAAATGTTGGTTGGCAACCGCCTAACAATATATTATATGTCATTATGTGCATATTGAATTGTTATGAATTGTCGTGTATTATAATGTGTTTTGGTTTATATCTTAAGAACCATTTAACATATTTTCACGAAATAAAGCGCAAATTCGAGCACATGCACTACTCTCATCGCGGTCGCCAACCCGGGTCCCTATGGCTGAAACAAAGTACCTTATTCTCTACCATGTTTGTACTACTTTATTGTTTTTTTCAAAATAACACATATTTCACTGCACATCCTTACACTCACAAACAAACCGGGTTGCTTGCAAATGACACCGAGGATCACATATGTGTATTTTTACGTAACACAAAGAGAAACTACCTAATTATATCAAACATATATATTTTTCTGAAATGGAAATGTTATCTTGTCTTCTGCAACGGTTTATTTTGATTCACCCTGTATATATATTTTCGATGTCAGAGCAAAAAGTGTTGTTTTCATATTCTACACATCAGGATACGTACGAAAGGCACAAATTAGCACAAAGAGCATAAACTAATTCATTTAGTAACATATATTCTACATTAACGACTTTAACCCTTACCTTCTCAATGAGATCACATGACGCACACCTTCTTAAAAAAATTCACACCAATTGCCACTGAGTTATTCATTTTTCCTATAATTTCCTTTTTTATCTTAAAAATTTTGGCTGGCAACCGCCTAACAATATATTATATGTCATTATGTACATATTGAATTGTTATGAATTGTCGTGTATTATAATCTGTTTTGGTCTATATCTTAAGAACCCTTTTACATATTTTCACGAAATAAAGCGCAAACTCGAGTACATGCACTTCTCTCATCGCGGTCGCCAACCCGGGTCGCTATGGCTGAAACAAAGTACCTTATTCTCTACCATGTTTGGTACTACTTTATTGTTTTTCTCAAAATAACACATATTTCACTGCACTTCCTTACACTTACACACCACTAGGTTGCTTGCATATGACCCCCGAGAATCACATATCTGTATTTTTAGGTAACACAAAGAGAAACTACCTAATTATATCAAACATTTATATTTTCCTGAAATGGAAATGTTATCTTGTCTTCTGCAACGGTTTATTTTGATGTACCCTGTAAATATATTTTCGATGTCAGAGCAAAAAGTGTTGTTTTCATATTCTACACATCAGGATACGTACGAAAAGCACAAATTAGCACAAAGAGCATAAAATAATTCATTTAGTAACATATATTCTACATTAACGACTTTAACCCTTACCTTCTCAATGAGATCACATGACGCACACCTTCTTAACAAAATTCACACCAATTGCCACTGAGTTATTCATTTTTCTTATAATTTCCTTTTTTATCTTAAAATTGTTGGCTGGCAACCGCCTAACAGTATATTATATGTCATTATGTACATATTGAATTGTTATGAATTGTCGTGTATTATAATGTGTTTTGGTCTATATCTTAAGAACCATTTAACATATTTTCACGAAATAAAGCGCAACTCGAGTACATGCACTACTCTCATCGCGGTCGCCAACCCGGGTCCCTATGGCTGAAACAAAGTACCTTATTCTCTACCATGTTTGGTACTACTTTATTGTTTTTTTCAAAATAACACATATTTCACTGCACATCCTTACACTGACACACCACTGGTTTGCTTGCATATGAGACCGAGGATCACATACGTGTATTTTTACGTAACACAAAGAGAAACTACCTAATTATATCAAACTTTTATATTTTTCTGAAATGGAAGTGTTATCTTGTCTTCTGCAACGGTTTATTTTGATGCATCCTGTATATATATTTTCGATGCCAAAACAAAATATGTTGTTTTCATATTCTACACATCAGGATAGGTACGAAAGGCAAAAATTGGCAGAAAAAGTATAAAATAATGAAGTTAGTAACATATATTCTACATGAACGACTTTAAACCTTACCTTCTCAATAAGATCACACGACGCACACCTTCTGTAAAAAAATGACTCCAATTACCATTGAGTTATTCAGTTTTCCTATAATTTCCTTATTTTTTTAAAAAATGTTGGTTGGCAACCGCCTAACAATATATTATATGTCATTATGTAGATACTGAATTGTTATGAATCGTCGTGTATTATAATCTGTTTTGGTCTATATCTTAAAAACGATTTAACGTATTTTCACGAAATAAATCGCAAACTCGAGTACATGCACTACTCTCATCGCGATCGCCAACCCGGGTCCCTATGGCTGAAACAAAGTACCTTATTCTCTACCATGTTTGGTACTACTTTATTGTTTTTTTTTCAAAATAACACATATTTCACTGCACATCCTTACACTGACACACCACTAGGTTGCTTGCATATGACACCCGAGGATCACATATGTGTATTTTTACGTAACACAAAGAGAAACTACCTAATTATATCAAACATTTATATTTTTCTGAAATGCAAATGTTATCTTGTCTTCTGCAACGGTTTATTTTGATGCACCCTGTATATATATTTTCGATGTCAGAGCAAAATATGTTGTTTTCATATTCTACACATCAGGATACGTACGAAAGGCACAAATTAGCAGAAAAAGCATAAAATAATGAAGTTAGTAACATATATTCTACATGAACGACATTAACCCTTACCTTCTCAATGAGATCACATGACGCACACCTGTCAAAAATTGCTTCCAATTACCACTGACTTATTCATTTCTGTGATAATTTTCTTCTTTCACGTAAAAATGTTGGCTGGTAACCGCCTAACAATATATTATATGTCATTATGTACATATTGAATTGTTATGAATTGTCGTGTATTATAATGTGTTTTGGTCTATATCTTAAGAACCCTTTAACATATTTTCACGAAATAAAGCTCAAACTCGAGTACATGCACTTCTCTCATCGCGGTCGCCAACCCGGGTCGCTAAATCTGAAACAAAGTACCTTATTCTCTACTATGTTTGGTACAACTTTATTATTTTTTTCAAAATAACACATATTTTACTGCACATCCTTACACTGACACACCACTAGTTTGCTTGCATATGACACCCGAGGTTCACATACGTGTATTTTTACGTAACACAAAGAGAAACTACTTAATTATATTAAACATTTATATTTTTCTGAAATGGAAATGTTATCTTGTCTTCTGCAACGGTTTACTTTGATGCACCCTGTAAATATATTTTCGATGTCAGAGCAAAATATGTTGTTTTCATATTCTACACATCAGGATACGTACGAATGGCAAAAATTAGCAGAAAAAGCATAAAATGATAAAGTTAGTAACATATATCCTACATGAACGACTTTAACCCTTACCTTCTCAATGAGATCACATGACGCACAATTTCTGTAAAAAATTGACTCCAATTACCACTGAGTTATTCATTTTTCCTATAATTTCCTTATTTGTCTTAAAAATGTTGGCTGGCAACTGCCAACAATATATTTTATGTCATTTTGTACATATTGAATTGTTATGAATTGTCGTGTATTATAATGTGTTTTGGTCTATATCTTAAGAACCATTTAGCATATTTTCACGAAATCAAGCTCAAACTCGAGTACATGCACCTCTCACATCGCGGTCGCCAACTCGGGTCGCTATGGCTGAAACAAAGTACCTTATTCTCTACCATGTTTGGTACTACTTTATTGTTTTTTTTTTCAAAATAACACATATTTCACTGCACATCCTTACACTGACACACCACTAGGTTGCTTGCATATGACACCCGAGGATCACATATGTGTATTTTTACGTAACACAAAGAGAAACTACCTAATTATATCAAACATTTATATTTTTCTGAAATGGAAATGTTATCTTGTCTTCTGCAACGGTTTATTTTGATGCACCTGTATATATATTTTCGATGTCAGAGCAAAATATGTTGTTTTCATATTCTACACATCAGGATACGTACGAAAGGCACAAATTAGCAGAAAAAGCATAAAATAATGAAGTTAGTAACATATATTCTACATGAACGACATTAACCCTTACCTTCTCAATGAGATCAAACGACGCACACCTTCCGTAAAAAATTGACTCCAATTACCACTGAGTTATTCAGTTATCCTATAATTTCCTTATTTCTCTTAAAAATGTTGGCTGGCAACCGCCTAACAATATATTATATGTCATTATGTACTTATTGAATTGTTATGAATTGTCGTGTTTTATAATTTGTTTTGGTCTATATCTTAAGAACCATTTAAGATATTTTCACGAAATAAATCTGCACTACTCTCATCGCGGTTGCCAACCCGGGTCCCTATGGCTGAAACAAAGTACCTTAATCTCTACCATGTTTGGTACTACTTTATTTTTTTTTCAAAATAACACATATTTCACTGCACATCCTTACACTTACACACCACTAGGTTGCTTGCATATGACACCCGAGGATCACATATGTGTATTTTTACGTAACACAAAGAGAAACTACCTAATTATATCAAAAATTTATATTTTTCTGAAATGGAAATGTTATCTTGTTTTCTGCAACGGTTTATTTTGATGCACCCTGCATATATATTTTCGATGTCAGAGCAAAATATGTTGTTTTCATATTCTACACATCAGGATACGTAAGAAAGGCACAAATTAGCACAAAAAGCATAAAATAATGAATTTAGTAACATATATTCTACATTAACGACTTTAACCCTTACCTTCTCAATGAGATCACATGACGCACACCTGTCAAAAATTGCTTCCAATTACCACTGACTTATTCATTTCTGTGATAATTTTCTTCTTTCACGTAAAAATGTTGGCTGGTAACCGCCTAACAATATATTATATGTCATTATATACATATTGAATTGTTATGAATTGTCGTGTATTATAATGTGTTTTGGTCTATATCTTAAGAACGCCTTAACATATTTTCACGAAATAAAGCTCAAACTCGAGTACATGCACTTCTCTCATCGCGGTCGCCAACCGGGGTCGCTAAATCTGAAACAAAGTACCTTATTCTCTACTATGTTTGGTACAACTTTATTATTTTTTTCAAAATAACACATATTTTACTGCACATCCTTACACTGACACACCACTAGTTTGCTTGCATATGACACCCGAGGTTCACATACGTGTATTTTTACGTAACACAAAGAGAAACTACTTAATTATATCAAACATTTATATTTTTCTGAAATGGAAATGTTATCTTGTCTTCTGCAACGGTTTATTTTGATGCACCCTGTAAATATATTTTCGATGTCAGAGCAAAATATGTTGCTTTCATATTCTACACATCAGGATACGTACGAATGGCAAAAATTAGCAGAAAAAGCATAAAATGATAAAGTTAGTAACATATATCCTACATGAACGACTTTAACCCTTACCTTCTCAATGAAATCACATGACGCACAATTTCTGTAAAAAATTGACTCCAATTACCACTGAGTTATTCATTTTTCCTATAATTTCCTTATTTGTCTTTAAAATGTTGGCTGGCAACTGCCAACAATATATTTTATGTCATTTTGTACATATTGAATTGTTATGAATTGTCGTGTATTATAATGTGTTTTGGTCTATATCTTAAGAACCATTTAGCATATTTTCACGAAATCAAGCTCAAACTCGAGTACATGCACCTCTGTCATCGCGGTCGCCAACTCGGGTCGCTATGGCTGAAACAAAGTACTTTATTCTCTACTAGGTTTGGTACTACTTTATTGTTTTTTTTCAAAATAACATATTTCACTCACATCCTTACACTGACATACCACTAGTTTGCTTGCATATGAAACCCGAGGATCACATATGTGTATTTTTACGTAAAAAAAAGAGAAACTACCTAATTATATCAAACATTTATATTTTTCTGAAATGGAAATGTTATCTTGTCTTCCGCAAC
The DNA here is from genome assembly GCF_964235325.1 of Thermobia domestica. Taxonomy (NCBI): domain Eukaryota; kingdom Metazoa; phylum Arthropoda; class Insecta; order Zygentoma; family Lepismatidae; genus Thermobia; species Thermobia domestica. Next base: position 163,745,314 of record NC_137469.1, read on the forward strand.
GGTTTATTTTGATGCACCCTGTATATATATTTTCGATGTCAGAGCAAAATATGTTGTTTTCATATTCTACACATCAGGATACGTACGAAAGGCACAAATTAGCAGAAAAAGCATAAAATAATGAAGTTAGTAACATATATTCTACATGAACGACATTAACCCTTACCTTCTCAATGAGATCACATGACGCACACCTGTCAAAAATTGCTTCCAATTACCACTGACTTATTCATTTCTGTGATAATTTTCTTCTTTCACGTAAAAATGTTGGCTGGTAACCGCCTAACAATATATTATATGTCATTATGTACATATTGAATTGTTATGAATTGTCGTGTATTATAATGTGTTTTGGTCTATATCTTAAGAACCCTTTAACATATTTTCACGAAATAAAGCTCAAACTCGAGTACATGCACTTCTCTCATCGCGGTCGCCAACCCGGGTCGCTAAATCTGAAACAAAGTACCTTATTCTCTACTATGTTTGGTACAACTTTATTATTTTTTTTCAAAATAACACATATTTTACTGCACATCCTTACACTGACACACCACTAGTTTGCTTGCATATGACACCCGAGGTTCACATACGTGTATTTTTACGTAACACAAAGAGAAACTACTTAATTATATCAAACATTTATATTTTTCTGAAATGGAAATGTTATCTTGTCTTCTGCAATGGTTTACTTTGATGCACCCTGTAAATATATTTTCGATGTCAGAGCAAAATATGTTGTTTTCATATTCTACACATCAGGATACGTACGAATGGCAAAAATTAGCAGAAAAAGCATAAAATGATAAAGTTAGTAACATATATCCTACATGAACGACTTTAACCCTTACCTTCTCAATGAGATCACATGACGCACAATTTCTGTAAAAAATTGACTCCAATTACCACTGAGTTATTCATTTTTCCTATAATTTCCTTATTTGTCTTAAAAATGTTGGCTGGCAACTGCCAACAATATATTTTATGTCATTTTGTACATATTGAATTGTTATGAATTGTCGTGTATTATAATGTGTTTTGGTCTATATCTTAAGAACCATTTAGCATATTTTCACGAAATCAAGCTCAAACTCGAGTACATGCACCTCTCACATCGCGGTCGCCAACTCGGGTCGCTATGGCTGAAACAAAGTACCTTATTCTCTACCATGTTTGGTACTACTTTATTGTTTTTTTTTTTCAAAATAACACATATTTCACTGCACATCCTTACACTGACACACCACTAGGTTGCTTGCATATGACACCCGAGGATCACATATGTGTATTTTTACGTAACACAAAGAGAAACTACCTAATTATATCAAACATTTATATTTTTCTGAAATGGAAATGTTATCTTGTCTTCTGCAACGGTTTATTTTGATGCACCTGTATATATATTTTCGATGTCAGAGCAAAATATGTTGTTTTCATATTCTACACATCAGGATACGTACGAAAGGCACAAATTAGCAGAAAAAGCATAAAATAATGAAGTTAGTAACATATATTCTACATGAACGACATTAACCCTTACCTTCTCAATGAGATCAAACGACGCACACCTTCCGTAAAAAATTGACTCCAATTACCACTGAGTTATTCAGTTATCCTATAATTTCCTTATTTCTCTTAAAAATGTTGGCTGGCAACCGCCTAACAATATATTATATGTCATTATGTACTTATTGAATTGTTATGAATTGTCGTGTTTTATAATTTGTTTTGGTCTATATCTTAAGAACCATTTAAGATATTTTCACGAAATAAATCTGCACTACTCTCATCGCGGTTGCCAACCCGGGTCCCTATGGCTGAAACAAAGTACCTTAATCTCTACCATGTTTGGTACTACTTTATTTTTTTTTCAAAATAACACATATTTCACTGCACATCCTTACACTTACACACCACTAGGTTGCTTGCATATGACACCCGAGGATCACATATGTGTATTTTTACGTAACACAAAGAGAAACTACCTAATTATATCAAAAATTTATATTTTTCTGAAATAGAAATGTTATCTTGTTTTCTGCAACGGTTTATTTTGATGCACCCTGCATATATATTTTCGATGTCAGAGCAAAATATGTTGTTTTCATATTCTACACATCAGGATACGTAAGAAAGGCACAAATTAGCACAAAAAGCATAAAATAATGAATTTAGTAACATATATTCTACATTAACGACTTTAACCCTTACCTTCTCAATGAGATCACATGACGCACACCTGTCAAAAATTGCTTCCAATTACCACTGACTTATTCATTTCTGTGATAATTTTCTTCTTTCACGTAAAAATGTTGGCTGGTAACCGCCTAACAATATATTATATGTCATTATATACATATTGAATTGTTATGAATTGTCGTGTATTATAATGTGTTTTGGTCTATATCTTAAGAACGCCTTAACATATTTTCACGAAATAAAGCTCAAACTCGAGTACATGCACTTCTCTCATCGCGGTCGCCAACCGGGGTCGCTAAATCTGAAACAAAGTACCTTATTCTCTACTATGTTTGGTACAACTTTATTATTTTTTTCAAAATAACACATATTTTACTGCACATCCTTACACTGACACACCACTAGTTTGCTTGCATATGACACCCGAGGTTCACATACGTGTATTTTTACGTAACACAAAGAGAAACTACTTAATTATATCAAACATTTATATTTTTCTGAAATGGAAATGTTATCTTGTCTTCTGCAACGGTTTATTTTGATGCACCCTGTAAATATATTTTCGATGTCAGAGCAAAATATGTTGCTTTCATATTCTACACATCAGGATACGTACGAATGGCAAAAATTAGCAGAAAAAGCATAAAATGATAAAGTTAGTAACATATATCCTACATGAACGACTTTAACCCTTACCTTCTCAATGAAATCACATGACGCACAATTTCTGTAAAAAATTGACTCCAATTACCACTGAGTTATTCATTTTTCCTATAATTTCCTTATTTGTCTTTAAAATGTTGGCTGGCAACTGCCAAAAATATATTTTATGTCATTTTGTACATATTGAATTGTTATGAATTGTCGTGTATTATAATGTGTTTTGGTCTATATCTTAAGAACCATTTAGCATATTTTCACGAAATCAAGCTCAAACTCGAGTACATGCACCTCTGTCATCGCGGTCGCCAACTCGGGTCGCTATGGCTGAAACAAACTACTTTATTCTCTACTAGGTTTGGTACTACTTTATTGTTTTTTTTCAAAATAACATATTTCACTCACATCCTTACACTGACATACCACTAGTTTGCTTGCATATGAAACCCGAGGATCACATATGTGTATTTTTACGTAAAAAAAAGAGAAACTACCTAATTATATCAAACATTTATATTTTTCTGAAATGGAAATGTTATCTTGTCTTCCGCAACGGTTTATTTTGATGCACCCTGTATATATATTTTCGATGTCAGAGCAAAATATGTTGTTTTCATATTCCAGACATCAGGATACGTACGAAAGGCAAAAATTAGCAAAAAAAGCATAAAATAATGAATTTAGTAACATATATTCTACATGAATGACTTTAACCCTTACCTTCTCAATGAGATCACATGACGCACACCTTCTGTAAAAAATTCACACCAATTACCTCTGAGTTATTCATTTTTCCTATAATTTCCTTATTTCTCTTAAAAATGTTGGCTGGCAACCGCCTAACAATATATTATATGCCATTAAGTATATATTGAATTGTTATGAATTGTCGTGTATTATAATGTGTTTTGGTCTATATCTTAAGAACCATTTAACATATTTTCACGAAATAAAGCTCAAACTCGAGTACATGCACTTCTCTCATCGCGGTTTCCAACCCGGGTCCCTATGGCTGAAACAAAGTACCTTATTCTCTACCATTTAGTAGTACTTTATTGTTTTTTCAAAATAACACCTATTTCACTGCACTTCCTTACACTGACACACCACTAGGTTGCTTGCATATGAGACCCGGGGATCACATACTTGTATTTTTACGTAACACAAAGAGAAACTACGTAATTATATCAAACTTCTATATTTTTCTGAAATCGAAGTGTTATCTTGTCTTCTGCAACGGTTTATTTTGATGCACCCTGTATATATATTTTCAATGTCAGAGCAAAAAGTGTTGTTTTCATATTCTACACATCAGGATACGTACGAAAGGCACAAATTAGCACAAAGAGCATAAAATAATTCATTCAGTAACATATATTCTACATTAACGGCTTTAACCCTTACCTTCTCAATGAGATCAAACGACGCACACCTTCTTAAAAAAATTCACACCAATTACCACTGAGTTATTCATTTTTACCATAATTTCCTTTTTTATCTTAAAAATGTTGGCTGGCAACCGCCTAACAATATATTATATGGCATTATGTACATATTGAATTGTTATGAATTGTCGGGTATTATAATGTGTTTTGGTCTATATCTTAAGAAACATTTAACATATTTTCACGAAATAAAGCGCAAACTCGAGTACATGCACTACTCTCATAGCGCTCGCCAACCCGGGTCCCTAAGGCTGAAACAAAGTACCTTATTCTCTACCATGTTTGGTACTACTTTATTGTTTTTTTCAAAATAACACATATTTCACTGCACTTCCCTACACTTACACACCACTAGGTTGCTTGCATATGACACCCGAGGATCATATATGTTTATTTTTACGTAACACAAAGAGAAACTACCTAATTATATCAAACATTTATATTTTTCTGAAATGGAAGTGTTATCTTGTCTTTTGCAACGGTTTATTTTGATGCACCCTGTATATATATTTTCGATGTCAGAGCAAAATATGTTGTTTTCATATTCTAGACATCAGGATACGTACGAAAGGCACAAATTAGCACAAAGAGCATAAAATAATGAATTTAGTAACATATATTCTACATTAACGACTTTAACCCTTACATTCTCAATGAGATCACATGACGCACAACTGTCAAAAATTGCTTCCAATTACCACTGACTTATTCATTTTTGTGATACTTTTCTTCTTTCACGTAAAAATTTTGGCTGGCAACCGCCTAACAGTATATTATATGTTATTATGTACATATTGAATTGTTATGAATTGTCGTGTATTATAATGTGTTTTGGTCTATATCTTAAGAACCATTTAGCATATTTTCACGAAATCAAGCTGAAACTCGAGTAGATGCACTTCTCTCATCGCGGCCGTCAACTCGGGTCGCTATGGCTGAAACAAAAAACTTTATTCTCTACTAGGTTTGGTACTACTTTATTGTTTTTTTCAAAATAACATATTTCACTCACATCCTTACACTGACATACCACTAGTTTGCTTGCATATGAAACCCGAGTATCAGATATCTGTATTTTTACGTAACAAAAAGAGAAACTACCTAATTATATCAAACATTTATATTTTTCTGAAATGGAAATGTTATCTTGTCTTCCGCAACGGTTTATTTTGATGCACCCTGTATATATATTTTCGATGTCAGAACAAAATATTTTGTTTTCATATTCTACACATCAGGATACGTACGAAAGGCACAAATGAGCACAAAAAGCATAAAATAATGAATTTAGTAACATATATTCTACATGAACGACTTTAACCCTTACCTTCTCAATGAGATAACATGACGCACACCTTCTGTAAAAAATTCACACCAATTATCACTGAGTTATTCATTTTTCGTATAATTTCCTTATTTATCTTAAAAATGTTGGCTGGCAACCGCCTAACAATATATTATATGCCATTAAGAATATATTTAATTGTTATAAATATTCGTGTATTATAATCTGTTTTGGTCTATATCTTAAGAACCATTTAACATATTTTCACGAAATAAAGCGCAAACTTGAGTACATCCACTTCTCTCATCGCGGTTGCCAACCCGGGTCCCTATGGCTGAAACAAAGTACCTTATTCTCTACCATTTTGGTAGTACTTTATTGTTTTTTTCAAAATAACACCTATTTCACTGCACTTCCTTACACTCACAAACAAACCAGGTTGCTTGCAAATGACACCGAGGATCACATATGTGTATTTTTACGTAACACAAAGAGAAACTACCTAATTATATCAAACATTTATATTTTTCTGAAATAGAAATGTTATCTTGTCTTCTGCAACGGTTTATTTTGATGCACCCTGTATATATATTTTCGATGTCAGAGCAAAATATGTTGTTTTCATATTCAACACATCAGGATACGTACGAAAGGCACAAATTAGCAGAAAAAGCATAAAATAATGAATTTAGTATCATATAATCTACATTAACGACTTTAACCCTTACCTTCTCAATGAGATCACATGACGCACACCTTCTGTAAAAAATTGACTCCAATTACCACTGAGTTATTCATTTTTCCTATAATTTCCTTATTTATCTTAAAAGTGTTGGCTGGCAACCGCCTAACAATATATTATATGTCATTATGTACATATTGAATTGTTATGAATTGTCGTGTATTATAATGTGTTTTGGTCTATATCCTAAGAAACATTTAACATATTTTCACGAAATAAAGCGCAACTCGAGTACATGCACTACTCTCATCGCGGTCGCCAACCCGGGTCCCTATGGTTGAAACAAAGTACCTTATTCTCTACCATGTTTGGTACTACTTTATTGTTTTTTTTCAAAATAACACCTATTTCACTGCACTTCCTTACACTTACACACCACTAGGTTGCTTTCTTATGACCCCCGAGAATCACATATGTGTATTTTTAGGTAACACAAAGAGAAACTACCTAATTATATCAAACATTTATATTTTCCTGAAATGGAAATGTTATCTTGTCTTCTGCAACGGTTTATTTTGATGCACCCTGTATATATATTTTCGATGTCAGAGCAAAAAGTGTTGTTTTCATATTCTACACATCAGGATACGTACGAGAAGCACAAATTAGCACAAAGAGCATAAAATAATTCATTTAGTAACATATATTCTACATTAACGACTTTAACCCTTACCTTCTCAATGAGATCACATGACGCACACCTTCTTAAAAAAATTCACAGCAATTGCCACTGAGTTATTCATTTTTCTTATAATTTCCTTTTTTATCTTAAAATTGTTGGCTGGCAACCGCCTAACAGTATATTATATGTCATTATGTACATATTGAATTGTTATGAATTGTCGTGTATTATAATGTGTTTTTTTTCTATATCTTAAGAACCATTTAACATATTTTCACGAAATAAAGCGCAACTCGAGTACATGCACTACTCTCATCGCGGTCGAAAACCCGGGTCCCTATGGCTGAAACAAAGTACCTTATTCTCTACCATGTTTGGTACTACTTTATTGTTTTTTTCAAAATAACACATATTTCACTGCACATCCTTACACTGACACACCACTAAATTGCTTGCATATGACACCCGAGGATCACATATGTGTATTTTTACGTAACACAAAGAGAAACTACCTAATTATATCAAACATTTTTTTTTTTCCTGAAATGGAAATGTTATCTTGTCTTCTGCAACGGTTTATTTTGATGCACCCTGTATATATATTTTCGATGTCAGAGCAAAATATGTTGTTTTCATATTCTACACATCAGGATACGTACGAAAGGCACAAATTAGCAGAAAAAGCATAAAATAATGAAGTTAGTAACATATATTCTACATGAACGACTTTAACCCTTACCTTCTCAATGAGATCAAACGACGCACTCCTTCTGTAAAAAATTGACTCCAATTACCACTGAGTTTTTCAGTTATCCTATAATTTCCTTATTTCTCTTAAAAATGTTGGCTGGCAACCGCCTAACAATATATTATATTTCATTATGTACTTATTGAATTGTTATGAATTGTCGTGTTTTATAATTTGTTTTGGTCTATATCTTAAGAACCATTTAGCATATTTTCACGAAATCAAGCTCAAACTCGAGTACATGCACCTCTGTCATCGCGGTCGCCAACTCGAGTCGCTATGGCTGAAACAAAGTACTTTATTCTCTACTAGGTTTGGTACTACTTTATTGTTTTTTTCAAAATAACATATTTCACTCACATCCTTACACTGGCATACCACTAGTTTGCTTGCATATGAAACCCGAGGATCACATATGTGTATCTTTACGTAAAAAAAAGAGAAACTACCTAATTATATCAAACCTTTATATTTTTCTGAAATGGAAATGTTATCTTGTCTTCCGCAACGGTTTATTTTGATGCACCCTGTATATATATTTTCGATGTCAGAGCGAAATATGTTGTTTTCATATTCTACACATCAGGATACGTACGAAAGGCAAAAATTAGCAAAAAAAGCATAAAATAATGAATTTAGTAACATATATTCTACATGAATGACTTTAACCCTTACCTTCTCAATGAGATCACATGACGCACACCTTCTGAAAAAATTCACACCAGTTACCTCTGAGTTATTCATTTTTCCTATAATTTCCTTATTTATCTTAAAAATGTTGGCTGGCAACCGCCTAACAATATATTATATGCCATTAAGTATATATTGAATTGTTATGAATTGTCGTGTATTATAATGTGTTTTGGTCTATATCTTAAGAACCATTTAACATATTTTCACGAAATAAAGCGCAAACTCGAGTACATGCACTTCTCTCATCGCGGTTGCCAACCCCGGTCCCTATGGCTGAAACAAAGTACCTTATTCTCTACCATTTAGTAGTACTTTATTGTTTTTTTCAAAATAACACCTATTTCACTGCACTTCCTTACACTGACACACCACTAGGTTGCTTGCATATGAGACCCGGGGATCAAATACGTGTATTTTTACGTAACACAAAGAGAAACTACGTAATTATATCAAACTTCTATATTTTTCTGAAATCGAAGTGTTATCTTGACTTCTGCAACGGTTTATTTTGATGCACCCTGTATATATATTTTCAATGTCAGAGCAAAAAGTGTTGTTTTCATATTCTACACATCAGGATACGTACGAAAGGCACAAATTAGCACAAAGAGCATAAAATAATTCATTTAGTAACATATATTCTACATTAACGACTTTAACCCTTACCTTCTCAATGAGATCACATGACGCACACCTTCTTAAAAAAATTCACACCAATTACCACTGAGTTATTCATTTTTACCATAATTTCCTTTTTTATCTTAAAAATGTTGGCTGGCAACCGCCTAACAATATATTATATGTCATTATGTACATATTGAATTGTTATGAATTGTCGGGTATTATAATGTGTTTTGGTCTATATCTTAAGAACCATTTAACATATTTTCACGAAATAAAGCGCAACTCGAGTACATGCACTACTCTCATCGCGGTCGCCAACCCGGGTCCCTATGGCTGAAACAAAATACCTTAATCTCTACCATGTTTGGTCCTACTTTATTGTTTTTTTCAAAATAAAACATATTTCACTGCACTTCCCTACACTGACACACCACCAGGTTGCTTGCATATGACACCCGAGGATCACATATGTGTATTTTTACGTAACACAAAGAGAAACTACCTAATTATATCAAACTTTTATATTTTTCTGAAATGGAAGTGTTATCTTGTCTTCTGCAACGGTTAATTTTTTGCACCCTGTATACATATTTTCGATGTCAGAACAAAATATGTTGTTTTTATATTCTACACATCAGGATAGGCACGAATGGCAAAAATTAGCAGAAAAAGCATAAAATGATAAAGTTAGTAACATATATTCTACATGAACGACTTTAACCCTTACCTTCTCAATGATATCACATGACGCACACCTTCTGTAAAAAAATTGACTCCAATTACCACTGAGTTATTCATTTTTCCTATAATTTCCTTATTTGTCTTAAAAATGTTGGCTGGCAACTGCCTAACAATATATTATATGTCATTATGTACATATTGATTTGTTATGAATTGTCGTGTATTATAATGTGTTTTGGTCTATATCTTAAGAACCATTTAGCATATTTTCACGAAAACAAGCTCAAACTAGAGTACATGCACTACTCTCATCGCGGTCGCCAACCCGGTTCGCTATAGCTGAAACAAAGTACCTTATTCTCTACTATGTTTGGTGCTACTTTTTTGTTTTTTTCAAAATATCATATTTCACTGCACATCCTTACACTGACACACCACTAGTTTGCTTGCATATGACACACGAGGATCACATATGTGTATTTTTACGTAACACAAAGAGAAACGACCTAATTATATCAAACTTTTATATATTTCTTAAATGGAAGTTTTATCTTGTCTTCTGCAACGGTTTATTTTGATGCACCCTGTATATATATTTTCGATGTCAGTACAAATTTTGTTTTTTTCAATTTCTACACATCAGGATAGGTACGAAAGGCAAAAATTAGCAGAAAAATCATAAAAGAACAAAGTTAGTAACATATATTCTACATGAACGACTTTAACCATTATCTTCTCAATGAGATCACATGACGCGCACCTTCTGTTAAAAAAATGACTCCAATTACCACTGAGTTATTCATTTTTCCTATAATTTACTTATTTGTCTTAAAAATGTTGACTGGCAACCGCCTAACAATATATTATATGCCATTAAGTACATATTGAAATGTTATGAATTGTCGTGTATTATAATCTGTTTTGGTCTATATCTTAAGAACCATTTAACATATTTTCACGAAATAAAGCGCAACTCGAGTACATGCACTACTCTCATCGCGGTCGCCAACCCGGGTCCCTATGGCTGAAACAAAGTACCTTATTCTCTACCATGTTTGGTACTACTTTATTGTTTTTTTCAAAATAACACATATTTCACTGCACATCCTTACACTGACACACCACTAAATTGCTTGCATATGACACCCGAGGATCACATATGTGTATTTTTACGTAACACAAAGAGAAACTACCTAATTATATCAAACATTTATATTTTTCTGAAATGGAAATGTTATCTTGTCTTCTGCAACGGTTTATTTTGATGCACCCTGTATATATATTTTCGATGTCAGAGCAAAAAGTGTCGTTTTCATATTCTACACATCAGGATACGTACGAAAAGCACAAATTAGCACAAAGAGCATAAAATAATTCATTTAGTAACATATATTCTACATTAACGACTTTAACCCTTACCTTCTCAATGAGATCACATGACGCACACCTTCTTAAAAAAATTCACACCAATTACCACTGAGTTATTCATTTTTACCATAATTTCCTTTTTTATCTTAAAAATGTTGGCTGGCAACCGCCTAACAATATATTATATGTCATTATGTACATATTGAATTGTTATGAATTGTCGTGTATTATAATGTGTTTTGGTCTATATCTTAAGAACCATTTAACATATTTTCACGAAATAAAGCGCAAACTCGAGTACATGCACTACTCTCATCGCGGTCGAAAACCCGGGTCCCTATGGCTGAAACAAAGTACCTTATTCTCTACCATGTTTGGAACTACTTTATTCTTTTTTTCAAAATAACACATATTTCACTGCACTTCCCTACACTGACACACTACTAGGTTGCTTGCATATGACACCCGAGGATCACATATGTGTATTTTTACGTAACACAAAGAGAAACTACCTAATTATATCAAACTTTTATATTTTTCTGAAATGGAAGTGTTATCTTGTCTTCTGCAACGGTTAATTTTTTGCACCCTGTATACATATTTTCGATGTCAGAACAAAATATGTTGTTTTCATATTCTACACATCAGGATAGGCACGAATGGCAAAAATTAGCAGAAAAAGCATAAAATGATAAAGTTAGTAACATATATTCTACATGAACGATTTTAACCCTTACCTTCTCAATGATATCACATGACGCACACCTTCTGTAAAAAATTGACTCCAATTACCACTGAGTTATTCATTTTTCCTATAATTTCCTTATTTGTCTTAAAAATGTTGGCTGGCAACTGCCTAACAATATATTATATGTCATTATGTACATATTGAATTGTTATAAATTGTCGTGTATTATAATGTGTTTTGGTCTATATCTTAAGAACCATTTAGCATATTTTCACGAAATCAAGCTCAAACTCGAGTACATGCACTTCTCTCTTCGCGGTCGCCAACCCGGTTCGCTATAGCTGAAACAAAGTACCTTATTCTCTACTATGTTTGGTGCTACTTTTTTGTTTTTTTCAAAATATCATATTTCACTGCACATCCTTACACTGACACACCACTAGTTTGCTTGCATATGACACACGAGGATCACATATGTGTATTTTTACGTAACACAAAGAGAAACGACCTAATTATATCAAACTTTTATATATTTCTTAAATGGAAGTTTTATCTTGTCTTCTGCAACGGTTTATTTTGATGCACCCTGTATATATATTTTCGATTTCAGTACAAATTTTGTTTTTTTCAATTTCTACACATCAGGATAAGTACGAAAGGCAAAAATTAGCAGAAAAATCATAAAATAACAAAGTTAGTAACATATATTCTACATGAACGACTTTAACCATTATCTTCTCAATGAGATCACATGACGCGCACCTTCTGTTAAAAAAATGACTCCAATTACCACTGAGTTATTCATTTTTCCTATAATTTACTTATTTGTCTTAAAAATGTTGACTGGCAACCGCCTAACAATATATTATATGCCATTAAGTACATATTGAAATGTTATGAATTGTCGTGTATTATAATCTGTTTTGGTCTATATCTTAAGAACCATTTAACATATTTTCACGAAATAAAGCGCAACTCGAGTACCTGCACTACTCTCATCGCGGTCGCCAACCCGGGTCCCTATGGCTGAAACAAAGTACCTTATTCTCTACCATGTTTGGTACTACTTTATTGTTTTTTTCAAAATAACACATATTTCACTGCACATCCTTACACTGACACACCACTAAATTGCTTGCATATGACACCCGAGGATCACATATGTGTATTTTTACGTAACACAAAGAGAAACTACCTAATTATATCAAACATTTATATTTTTCTGAAATGGAAATGTTATCTTGTCTTCTGCAACGGTTTATTTTGATGCACCCTGTATATATATTTTCGATGTCAGAGCAAAAAGTGTCGTTTTCATATTCTACACATCAGGATACGTACGAAAAGCACAAATTAGCACAAAGAGCATAAAATAATTCATTTAGTAACATATATTCTACATTAACGACTTTAACCCTTACCTTCTCAATGAGATCACATGACGCACACCTTCTTAAAAAAATTCACACCAATTACCACTGAGTTATTCATTTTTACCATAATTTCCTTTTTTATCTTAAAAATGTTGGCTGGCAACCGCCTAACAATATATTATATGTCATTATGTACATATTGAATTGTTATGAATTGTCGTGTATTATAATGTGTTTTGGTCTATATCTTAAGAACCATTTAACATATTTTCACGAAATAAAGCGCAAACTCGAGTACATGCACTACTCTCATCGCGGTCGAAAACCCGGGTCCCTATGGCTGAAACAAAGTACCTTATTCTCTACCATGTTTGGAACTACTTTATTCTTTTTTTCAAAATAACACATATTTCACTGCACTTCCCTACACTGACACACTACTAGGTTGCTTGCATATGACACCCGAGGATCACATATGTGTATTTTTACGTAACACAAAGAGAAACTACCTAATTATATCAAACTTTTATATTTTTCTGAAATGGAAGTGTTATCTTGTCTTCTGCAACGGTTAATTTTTTGCACCCTGTATACATATTTTCGATGTCAGAACAAAATATGTTGTTTTCATATTCTACACATCAGGATAGGCACGAATGGCAAAAATTAGCAGAAAAAGCATAAAATGATAAAGTTAGTAACATATATTCTACATGAACGATTTTAACCCTTACCTTCTCAATGATATCACATGACGCACACCTTCTGTAAAAAATTGACTCCAATTACCACTGAGTTATTCATTTTTCCTATAATTTCCTTATTTGTCTTAAAAATGTTGGCTGGCAACTGCCTAACAATATATTATATGTCATTATGTACATATTGAATTGTTATAAATTGTCGTGTATTATAATGTGTTTTGGTCTATATCTTAAGAACCATTTAGCATATTTTCACGAAATCAAGCTCAAACTCGAGTACATGCACTTCTCTCTTCGCGGTCGCCAACCCGGTTCGCTATAGCTGAAACAAAGTACCTTATTCTCTACTATGTTTGGTGCTACTTTTTTGTTTTTTTCAAAATATCATATTTCACTGCACATCCTTACACTGACACACCACTAGTTTGCTTGCATATGACACACGAGGATCACATATGTGTATTTTTACGTAACACAAAGAGAAACGACCTAATTATATCAAACTTTTATATATTTCTTAAATGGAAGTTTTATCTTGTCTTCTGCAACGGTTTATTTTGATGCACCCTGTATATATATTTTCGATGTCAGTACAAATTTTGTTTTTTTCAATTTCTACACATCAGGATAAGTACGAAAGGCAAAAATTAGCAGAAAAATCATAAAATAACAAAGTTAGTAACATATATTCTACATGAACGACTTTAACCATTATCTTCTCAATGAGATCACATGACGCACACCTTCTGTTAAAAAAATGATTCCAATTACCACTGAGTTATTCATTTTTCCTATAATTTACTTATTTCTCTTAAAAATGTTGGTTGGCAACCGCCTAACAATATATTATATGTCATTATGTACATATTGAATTGTTATGAATTGACGTGTATTATAATGTGTTTTGGTCTATATCTTAAGAACCATTTAACATATTTTCACGAAATAAAGCGCAAACTCGAGTACATGCACTACTCTCATCGCGCTCGCCAACCCGGGTCCCTAAGGCTGAAACAAAGTACCTTATTCTCTACCATGTTTGGTACTACTTTATTGTTTTTTTCAAAATAACATTTATTTCACTGCACTTCCCTACACTTACACACCACCAGGTTGCTTGCATATGACACCCGAGGATCATATATGTTTATTTTTACGTAACACAAAGAGAAACTACCTAATTATATCAAACATTTATATTTTTCTGAAATGGAAGTGTTATCTTGTCTTTTGCAACGGTTTATTTTGATGCACCCTGTATATATATTTTCGATGTCAGAGCAAAATATGTTGTTTTCATATTCTAGACATAAGGATACGTACGAAAGGCACAAATTAGCACAAAGAGCATAAAATAATGAATTTAGTAACATATATTCTACATTAACGACTTTAACCCTTACATTCTCAATGAGATCACATGACGCACACCTGTCAAAAATTGCTTCCAATTACCACTGACTTATTCATTTTTGTGATAATTTTCTTCTTTCACGTAAAAATTTTGGCTGGCAACCGCATAACAGTATATTATATGTCATTATGTACATATTGAATTGTTATGTATTGTCGTGTATTATAATGTGTTTTGGTCTATATCTTAAGAACCATTTAGCATATTTTCACGAAATCAAGCTCAAACTCGAGTACATGCACTTCTCTCATCGCGGCCGCCAACTCGGGTCGCTATGGCTGAAACAAAGTACTTTATTCTCTACTAGGTTTGGTACTACTTTATTGTTTTTTTTCAAAATAACATATTTCACTCACATCCTTACACTGACATACCACTAGTTTGCTTGCATGTGAAACCCGAGTATCAGATATGTGTATTTTTCGTAACAAAAAGAGAAACTACCTAATTATATCAAACATTTATATTTTTCTGAAATGGAAATGTTATCTTGTCTTCCGCAACGGTTTATTTTGATGCACCCTGTATATATATTTTCGATGTCAGAACAAAATATGTTGTTTTCATATTCTACACATCAGGATACGTACGAAAGGCACAAATGAGCACAAAAAGCATAAAATAATGAATTTAGTAACATATATTCTACATGAACGACTTTAACCCTTACCTTCTCAATGAGATAACATGACGCACACCTTCTGTAAAAAATTCACACCAATTATCACTGAGTTATTCATTTTTCCTATAATTTCCTTATTTATCTTAAAAATGTTGGCTGGCAACCGCCTAACAATATATTATATGCCATTAAGTATATATTGAATTGTTATGAAATGTCGTGTATTATAATCTGTTTTGGTCTATATCTTAAGAACCATTTAATATATTTTCACGAAATAAAGCGCAAACTTGAGTACATGCACTTTTCTCATCGCGGTTGCCAACCCGGGTCCCTATGGCTGAAACAAAGTACCTTATTCTCTACCATTTTGGTAGTACTTTATTGTTTTTTTTCAAAATAACACCTATTTCACTGCACTTCCTTACACTGACACACCACTAGGTTGCTTGCATATGAGACCCGGGGATCACATACGTGTATTTTTACGTAACACAAAGAGAAACTACGTAATTATATCAAACTTCTATATTTTTCTGAAATCGAAGTGTTATCTTGTCTTCTGCAACGGTTTATTTTGATGCACCCTGTATATATATTTTCAATGTCAGAGCAAAAATGTTGTTTTCATATTCTACACATCAGGATACGTACGAAAGGCACAAATTAGCAGAAAGAGCATAAAATAATTAATTTAGTAACATATATTCTACATTAACGACTTTAACCCTTACCTTCTCAATGAGATCACATGACGCACACCTTCTTAAAAAAATTCACACCAATTACCACTGAGTTATTCATTTTTCCTATATTTTCCTTATTTGTCTTAAAAATGTTGGCTGGCAACTGCCTAACAATATATTATATGTCATTATGTACATATTGAATTGTTATGAATTGTCGTGTATTATAATGTGTTTTGGTCTATATCTTAAGAACCATTTAGCATATTTTTACGAAATCAAGCTCAAACTCGAGTACATGCACTTCTCTCATCGCGGTCGCCAACCCGGTTCGCTATAGCTGAAACAAAGTACCTTATTCTCTTCCATTGTTTGGTGCTACTTTTTTGTTTTTTTCAAAATAACATATTTCACTGCACATCCTTACACTGACACACCACTAGTTTGCTTGCATATGACACCCGAGCATCACATATGTGTATTTTTACGTAACACAAAGAGAAACTACCTAATTATATCAAACTTTTATATATTTCTTAAATGGAAGTTTTATCTTGTCTTCTGCAACGGTTTATTTTGATGCACCCTGTATATATATTTTCGATGTCAGTACAAATTTTGTTGTTTTCATATTCTACACATCAGGATAGGTAGGAAAGGCAAAAATTAGCAGAAAAATCATAAAATAATAAAGTTAGTAACATATATTCTACATGAACGACTTTAACCATTATCTTCTCAATGAGATCACATGACGCACACCTTCTGTTAAAAAAATGACTCCAATTACCACTGAGTTATTCATTTTTCCTATAATTTACTTATTTGTTTTAAAAATGTTGACTGGCAACCGCCTAACAATATATTATATTTCATTATGTACTTATTGAATTGTTATGAATTGTCGTGTTTTATAATTTGTTTTGGTCTATATCTTAAGAACCATTTAAGATATTTTCACGAAATAAAGCGCAAACTCGAGTACATGCACTACTCTCATCGCGGTTGCCAACCCGGGTCCCTATGGCTGAAACAAAGTACCTTATTCTCTACCATGTTTGGTACTACTTTATTGTTTTTTTCAAAATAACACATATTTCACTGCACATCCTTACACTGACACACCACTAAATTGCTTGCATATGACACCCGAGGATCACATATGTGTATTTTTACGTAACACAAAGAGAAACTACCTAATTATATCAAACATTTATATTTTTCTGAAATGGAAATGTTATCTTGTCTTCTGCAACGGTTTATTTTGATGCACCCTGTATATATATTTTCGATGTCAGAGCAAAATATGTTGTTTTCATATTCTACACATCAGGATACGTACGAAAGGCACAAATTAGCAGAAAAAGCATAAAATAATGAAGTTAGTAACATATATTCTACATGAACGACTTTAACCCTTACCTTCTCAATGAGATCAAACGACGCACACCTTCTGTAAAAAATTGACACCAATTACCACTGAGTTTTTCAGTTATCCTATAATTTCCTTATTTCTCTTAAAAATGTTGGCTGGCAACCGCCTAACAATATATTATATTTCATTATGTACTTATTGAATTGTTATGAATTGTCGTGTTTTATAATTTGTTTTGGTCTATATCTTAAGAACCATTTAAGATATTTTCACGAAATAAAGCGCAAACTCGAGTACATGCACTACTCTCATCGCGGTCGCCAACCCGGGTCCCTATGGCTGAAACAAAGTACCTTATTCTCTACCATGTTTGGTACTACTTTATTCTTTTTTTCAAAATAACACATATTTCACTGCACATCCTTACACTTACACACCACTAGGTTGCTCGCATATGACACCCGAGGATCACATATGTGTATTTTTACGTAACACAAAGAGAAACTACCTAATTATATCAAACATTTATATTTTTCTGAAATGGAAATGTTATCTTGTTTTCTGCAACGGTTTATTTTGATGCACCCTGCATATATATTTTCGATGTCAGAGCAAAATATGTTGTTTTCATATTCTACACATCAGGATACGTACGAATGGGAAAAATTAGCAGAAAAAGCATAAAATGATGAAGTTAGTAACATATATCCTACATGAACGACTTTAACCCTTACCTTCTCAATGAGATCACATGACGCACACCTTCTGTAAAAAATTGACTCCAATTACCTCTGAGTTATTCATTTTTCCTATAATTTCCTTATTTGTCTTAAAAATGTTGGCTGGCAACTGCCAAAAATATATTTTATGTCATTTTGTACATATTGAATTGTTATGAATTGTCGTATATTATAATGTGCTTTGGTTTATATCTTAAGAACCATTTAGCATATTTTCACGAAATCAAGCTCAAACTCGAGTACATGCACTTCTCTCATCGCGGTCGCCAACCTGGGTCGCTAAATCTGAAACAAAGTACCTTATTCTCTACTATGTTTGGTACAACTTTATTATTTTTTTCAAAATAACACATATTTTACTGCACATCCTTACACTGACACACCACTAGTTTGCTTGCATATGACACCCGAGGTTCACATACGTGTATTTTTACGTAACACAAAGAGAAACTACTTAATTATATCAAACATTTATATTTATCTGAAATGAAAATGTTATCTTGTCTTCTGCAACGGTTTATTTTCATGCACCCTGTAAATATATTTTCGATATCAGAGCAAAATATGTTGTTTTCATATTCTACACATCAGGATACGTACGAATGTCAAAAATTAGCAGAAAAAGCATAAAATGATGAAGTTAGTAACATATTACCTACATGAACGACTTTAATCCTTACCTTCTCAATGAGATCACATGACGCACACCTTCTGTAAAAAATTGACTCCAATTACCACTGAGTTATTCATTTTTCCTATAATTTCCTTATTTGTCTTAAAAATGTTGGCTGGCAACTGCCAACAATATATTTTATGTCATTTTGTACATATTGAATTGTTATGAATTGTCGTGTATTATAATGTGCTTTGGCCTATATCTTAAGAACCATTTAGCATATTTTCACGAAATCAAGCTCAAACTCGAGTACATGCACCTCTTTCATCGCGGTCGCCAACTCGGGTCGCTATGGCTGAAACAAAGTACTTTATTCTCTACTAGGTTTGGTACTACTTTATTGTTTTTTTCAAAATAACATATTTCACTCACATCCTTACACTGACATACCACTAGTTTGCTTGCATATGAAACCCGAGGATCACATATGTGTAGCTTTACGTAAAAAAAAGAGAAACTACCTAATTATATCAAACATTTATATTTTTCTGAAATGGAAATGTTATCTTGTCTTCCGCAACGGTTTATTTTGATGCACCCTGTATATATATTTTCGATGTCAGAGCAAAATATGTTGTTTTCATATTCTACACATCAGGATACGTACGAAAGGCAAAAATTAGCAAAAAAAGCAAAAATAATGAATTTAGTAACATATATTCTACATGAATGACTAACCCTTACCTTCTCAATGAGATCACATGACGCACACCTTCTGTAAAAAATTCACACCAATTACCTCTGAGTTATTCATTTTTCCTATAATTTCCTTATTTATCTTAAAAATGTTGGCTGGCAACCGCCTAAGAATATATTATATGCCATTAAGTATATATTGAATTGTTATGAATTGTCGTGTATTATAATGTGTTTTGGTCTATATCTTAAGAACCATTTAACATATTTTCACGAAATAAAGCGCAAACTTGAGTACATGCACTTCTCTCATCGCGGTTGCCAACACGGGTAGCTATGGCTGAAACAAAGTACCTTATTCTCTTCCATTTAGTAGTACTTTATTGTTTTTTTTCAAAATAACACCTATTTCACTGCACTTCCTTACACTGACACACCACTAGGTTGCTTGCATATGAGACCCGGGGATCACATACGTGTATTTTTACGTAACACAAAGAGAAACAACGTAATTATATCAAACTTCTATATTTTTCTGAAATCGAAGTGTTATCTTGTCTTCTGCAACGGTTTATTTTGATGCACCCTGTATATATATTTTCAATGTCAGAGCAAAAAGTGTTGTTTTCATATTCTACATATCAGGATACGTACGAAAGGCACAAATTAGCACAAAGAGCATAAAATAATTCATTTAGTAACATATATTCTAAATTAACGACTTTAACCCTTACCTTCTCAATGAGATCACATGACGCACACCTTCTTAAAAAAATTCACACCAATTACCACTGAGTTATTCATTTTTACCATAATTTCCTTTTTTATCTTAAAAATGTTGGCTGGCAACCGCCTAACAATATATTATATGTCATTATGTACATATTGAATTGTTATGAATTGTCGGGTATTATAATGTGTTTTGGTCTATATCTTAAGAACCGTTTAACATATTTTCACGAAATAAAGCGCAACTCGAGTACATGCACTACTCTCATCGCGGTCGCCAACCCGGGTCCCTAAGGCTGAAACAAAATACCTTAATCTCTACCATGTTTGGTCCTACTTTATTGTTTTTTTCAAAATAACACATATTTCACTGCACTTCCCTACACTGACACACCACCAGGTTGCTTGCATATGACACCCGAGGATCACATATGTGTATTTTTACGTAACACAAAGAGAAACTACCTAATTATATCAAACTTTTATATGTTTCTTAAATGGAAGTTTTATCTTGTCTTCTGCAACGGTTTATTTTGATGCACCCTGTATATATATTTTCGATGTCAGTACAAATTTTGTTGTTTTCATATTCTACACATCAGGATAGGTAGGAAGGGCAAAAATTAGCAGAAAAATCATAAAATAATAAAGTTGGTAACATATATTCTACATGAACGACTTTAACCCTTACCTTCTCAATGATATCACATGACGCACACCTTCTGTAAAAAATTGACTCCAATTACCACTGAGTTATTCATTTTTCCTATAATTTCCTTATTTGTCTTAAAAATGTTGGCTGGCAACTGCCTAACAATATATTATATGTCATTATGTACATATTGAATTGTTATGAATTGTCGTGTATTATAATGTGTTTTGGTCTATATCTTAAGAACCATTTAGCATATTTTCACGAAATCAAGCTCAAACTCGAGTACATGCCCTTCTCTCTTCGCGGTCGCCAACCCGGTTCGCTATAGCTGAAACAAAGTACCTTCTTCTCTACTATGTTTGGTGCTACTTTTTTGTTTTTTTCAAAATAACATATTTCACTGCACATCCTTACACTGACACACCACTAGTTTGCTTGCATATGACACCCGAGGATCACGTATGTGTATTTTTACGTAACACAAAGAGAAACTACCTAATTATATCAAACTTTTATATGTTTCTTAAATGGAAGTTTTATCTTGTCTTCTGCAACGGTTTATTTTGATGCACCCTGTATATATATTTTCGATGTCAGTACAAATTTTGTTGTTTTCATATTCTACACATCAGGATAGGTAGGAAGGGCAAAAATTAGCAGAAAAATCATAAAATAATAAAGTTAGTAACATATATTCTACATGAACGACTTTAACCATTATCTTCTCAATGAGATCACATGACGCACACCTTCTGTTAAAAAAATGACTCCAATTACCACTGAGTTATTCATTTTTCCTATAATTTCCTTATTTCTCTTAAAAATGTTGACTGGCAACCGCCTAACAATATATTATATGCTATTAAGTACATATTGAATTGCTATGAATTGTCGTGTATTATAATCTGTTTTGGTCTATATCTTAAGAACCATTTAACATATTTTCACGAAATAAAGCGCAAACTCGAGTACATGCACTACTCTCATCGCGGTCGCAAACCCGGGTCCCTATGGCTGAAACAAAGTACCTTATTCTCTTCCATTTTGGTACTACTTTAAAGTTTTTTTCAAAATAACACATATTTCACTGCACTTCGTTACACTGACACACCACTAGGTTGCTTGCATATGAGACCCGAGGATCACATACGTGTGTTTTTACGTGACACAAAGAGAAACTACGTAATTATATCAAACTTCTATATTTTTCTGAAATCGAAGTGTTATCTTGTCTTCTGCAACGGTTCATTTTGATGCACCCTGTATACATATTTTCGATGTCAGAACAAAATATGTTGTTTTCATATGCTACACATCAGGAAAGGTACGAGAGGCACAATTAGCACAAAAAGCATAAAATAATGTAGTCAGTAACATATATTCTACATGAACGACTTTAACCCTTACCTTCTCAATGAGATTGCATGACGCACACCTTCTGTAAAAAATTGACACCAATTACCACTGAGTTATTCATTTTTCCTATAATTTCCTTATTTCTCTTAAAAATGTTGGTTGGCAACCGCCTAACAATATATTATATGTCATTATGTACATATTGAATTGTTATGAATTGACGTGTATTATAATGTGTCTTGGTCTATATCTTAAGAACCATTTAACATATTTTCACGAAATAAAGCGCAAACTCGAGTACATGCACTACTCTCATCGCGGTCGCCAACCCGGGTCCCTAAGGCTGAAACAAAGTACCTTATTCTCTACCATGTTTGGTACTACTTTATTCTTTTTTTCAAAATAACACATATTTCACTGCACTTCCCTAGACTTACACACCACTAGGTTGCTTGCATATGACACCCGAGGATCATATATGGTTATTTTTACGTAACACAAAGAGAAACTACCTAATTATATCAAACATTTATATTTTTCTGAAATGGAAGTGTTATCTTGTTTTCTGCAACGGTTTATTTTGATGCACCCTGCATATATATTTTCGATGTCAGAGCAAAATATGTTGTTTTCATATTCTACACATCAGGATACGTACGAAAGGCACAAATTAGCAGAAAAAGCATAAAATAATGAAGTTAATAACATATATTCTACATGAACGACTTTAACCCTTACCTTCTCAATGAGATCAAACGACGCACACCTTCTGTAAAAAATTGACTCCAATTACCACTGAGTTATTCAGTTATCCTATAATTTCCTTATTTCTCTTAAAAATGTTGGCTGGCAACCGCCTAAGAATATATTATATGTCATTATGTACTTATTGAATTGTTATGAATTGTCGTGTTTTATAATTTGTTTTGGTCTATATCTTAAGAACCATTTAAGATATTTTCACGAAATAAAGCGCAAACTCGAGTACATGCACTACTCTCATCGCGGTTTCCAACCCGGGTCCCTATGGCTGAAACAAAGTACCTTATTCTCTACCATGTTTGGTACTACTTTATTTTTTTTTCAAAATAACACTAATTTCACTGCACATCCTTACACTTACACACCACTAGGTTGCTTGCATATGACACCCGAGGATCACATATGTGTATTTTTACGTAACACAAAGAGAAACTACCTAATTATATCAAACATTTATATTTTTCTGAAATGGAAGTGTTATCTTGTTTTCTGCAACGGTTTATTTTGATGAACCTACACATATATTTTCGATGTCAGAGCAAAATATGTTGTTTTCATATTCTACACATCAGGATACGTAAGAAAGGCACAAATTAGCACAAAAAGCAAAAATAATGAATTTAGTAACATATATTCTACATTAACGACTTTAACCCTTACATTCTCAATGAGATCACATGACGCACACCTGTCAAAAATTGCTTCCAATTACCACTCACTTATTCATTTCTGTGATAATTTTCTTCTTTCACATAAAAATTTTGGCTGGTAACCGCCTAACAATATATTATATGTCATTATGTACATATTGAATTGTTATGAATTGTCGTGGAATTTAATGTGTTTTGGTCTATATCTTAAGAACCCTTTAACATATTTTCACGAAATAAAGCTCAAACTCGAGTACATGCACCTCTCTCATCGCGGTCGCCAACTCGGGTCGCTATGGCTGAAACAAAGTACTTTATTCTCTACTAGGTTTGGTACTACTTTATTGTTTTTTTCAAAATAACATATTTCACTCACATCCTTACACTGACATACCACTAGTTTGCTTGCATATGAAACCCGAGGATCACATATGTGTATTTTTACGTAAAAAAAAGAGAAACTACCTAATTATATCAAACATTTATATTTTTCTGAAATGGAAATGTTATCTTGTCTTCCGCAACGGTTTATTTTGAAGCACCCTGTATATATATTTTCGATGTCAGAGCAAAATATGTTGTTTTCATATTCTACACATCAGGATACGTACGAAAGGCAAAAATTAGCAAAAAAAGCATAAAATAATGAATTTAGTAACATATATTCTACATGAATGACTTTAACCCTTACCTTCTCAATGATATCACATGACGCACACCTTCTGTAAAAAAATTTAAACCAATTACCTCTGACTTATTCATTTTTCCTATAATTTCCTTATTTATCTTAAAAATGTTGGCTGGCAACCGCCTAACAATATATTATATGCCATTAAGTATATATTGAATTGTTATGAATTGTCGTGTATTATAATGTGTTTTGGTCTATATCTTAAGAACCATTTAAGATATTTTCACGAAATAAAGCGCAACTCGAGTACATGCACTTCTCTCATCGCGGTTGCCAACCCGGGTCCCTATGGCTGAAACAAAGTACCTTATTCTCTACCATTTAGTAGTACTTTATTGTTTTTTTCAAAATAACACATATTTCACTGCACTTCCTTACACTGACACACCACTAGGTTGCTTGCATATGAGACCCGGGGATCACATACGTGTATTTTTACGTAACACAAAGAGAAACTACGTAATTAGATCAAACATTTATATTTTTCTGAAATGGAAGTGTTATCTTGTCTTTTGCAACGGTTTATTTTGATGCACCCTATATATATATTTTGAATGTCAGAGCAAAAAGTGTTGTTTTCATATTCTACACATCAGGATACGTACGAAAGGCACAAATTAGCACAAAGAGCATAAAATAATTCATTTAGTAACATATATTCTACATTAACGACTTTAACCCTTACCTTCTCAATGAGATCACATGACGCACACCTTCTTAAAAAAATTCACACCAATTACCACTGAGTTATTCATTTTTACCATAATTTCCTTTTTTATCTTAAAAATGTTGGCTGGCAACCGCCTAACAATATATTATATGTCATTATGTACATATTGAATTGTTATGAATTGTCGGGTATTATAATGTGTTTTGGTCTATATCTTAAGAACCATTTAACATATTTTCACGAAATAAAGCGCAACTCGAGTACATGCACTACTCTCATCGCGGTCGCGAACCCGGGTCCCTATGGCTGAAACAAAATACCTTAATCTCTACCATGTTTGGTACTACTTTATAGTTTTTTTCAAAATAACACATATTTCACTGCACATCCTTACACTCACAAACAAACCAGGTTGCTTGCAAATGACACCCGAGGATCACATATGTGTATTTTTACGTAACACAAAGAGAAACTACCTAATTAAATCAAACATATATATTTTTCTGAAATGGAAATGTTATCTTGTCTTCTGCAACGGTTTATTTTGATGCACCCTGTATATATATTTTCGATGTCAGAACAAAATATGTTGTTTTCATATTGAACACATCAGGATAGGTACGAATGGCAAAAATTAGCAGAAAAAGCATAAAATAATGAAGTTAGTAACATATATTCTACATGAACGACTTCAACACTTACCTTCTCAATGTGATCACATGACGCACAGCTTCTGTAAAAAATTGACTCCAATTACCACTGAGTTATTCATTTTTCCTATAATTTCCTTATTTGTCTTAAAAATGTTGGCTGGCAACCGCCTAACAATATATTATATGTCATTATGTACATATTGAATTGCTATGAATTGTCGTGTATTATAATGTGTTTTGGTCTATATCTTAAGAACCATTTAACATATTTTCACGAAATAAAGCGCAAACTCGAGTACATGCACTACTCTCATCGCGGTCGCCAACCCGGGTCCCTATGGCTGAAACAAAGTACCTTATTCTCTTCCATTTTGGTACTACTTTATTCTTTTTTTCAAAATAACACATATTTCACTGCACTTCCTTACACTGACACACCACTAGGTTGCTTGCATATTAGACCCGAGGATCACATACGTGTGTTTTTACGTGACACAAAGAGAAACTACGTAATTATATCAAACTTCTATATTTTTCTGAAATCGAAGTGTTATCTTGTCTTCTGCAACGGTTCATTTTGATGCACCCTGTATACATATTTTCGATGTCAGAGCAAAATATGTTGTTTTCATATGCTACACATCAGGATAGGTACGAGAGGCACAATTAGCACAAAAAGCATAAAATAATGTAGTCAGTAACATATATTCTACATGAACGACTTTAACCCTTACCTTCTCAATGAGATCACATGACGCACACCTTCTGTAAAAAATTGTCTCCAATTACCACTGAGTTATTCATTTTTCCTATAATTTCCTTATTTCTCTTAAAAATGTTGGTTGGCAACCGCCTAAAAATATATTATATGTCATTATGTACATATTGAATTGTTATGAATTGACGTGTATTATAATGTGTTTTGGTCTATATCTTAAGAACCATTTAACATATTTTCACGAAATAAAGCGCAAACTCGAGTACATGCACTACTCTCATCGCGGTCGCCAACCCGGGTCCCTATGGCTGAAACAAAGTACCTTATTCTCTACCATGTTTGGTACTACTTTATTGTTTTTTTCAAAATAACACATATTTCACTGCACTTCCCTACACTTACACACCACTAGGTTGCTTGCATATGACAACCGAGGATCATATATGTTTATTTTTACGTAACACAAAGAGAAACTACCTAATTATATCAAACATTTATATTTTTCTGAAATGGAAGTGTTATCTTGTCTTTTGCAACGTTTTATTTTGATGCACCCTGTATATATATTTTCGATGTTAGAGCAAAATATGTTGTTTTCATATTCTAGACATCAGGATACGTACGAAAGGCACAAATTAGCACAAAGAGCATAAAATAATGAATTTAGTAACATATATTCTACATTAACGAATTTAACCCTTACATTCTCAATGAGATCACATGACGCACACCTGTCAAAAATTGCTTCCAATTACCACTGACTTATTCATTTTTGTGATAATTTTCTTCTTTCACGTAAAAATTTTGGCTGGCAACCGCCTAACAGTATATTATATGTCATTATGTACAAATTGAATTGTTATGAATTGTCGTGTATTATAATGTGTTTTGGTCTATATCTTAAGAACCATTTAGCATATTTTCACGAAATCAAGCTCAAACTCGAGTACATGCACTTCTCTCATCGCGGCCGCCAACTCGGGTCGCTATGGCTGAAACAAAGTACTTTATTCTCTACTAGGTTTGGTACTACTTTATTGTTTTTTTTCAAAATAACATATTTCACTCACATCCTTACACTGACCTACCACTAGTTTGCTTGCATATGAAACCCGAGGATCAGATATGTGTATTTTTACGTAACAAAAAGAGAAACTACCTAATTATATCAAACATTTATATTTTTCTAAAATGGAAATGTTATCTTGTCTTCCGCAACGGTTTATTTTGATGCACCCTGTATATATATTTTCGATGTCAGAGCAAAATATGTTGTTTTCATATTCTACACATCAGGATACGTACGAAAGGCACAAATTAGCAGAAAAAGCATAAAATAATGAAGTTAGTAACATATATTCTACATGAACGACTTTAACCCTTACCTTCTCAATGAGATCAAACGACGCACACCTTCTGTAAAAAATTGACTCCAATTACCACTGAGTTTTTCAGTTATCCTATAATTTCCTTATTTCTCTTAAAAATGTTGGCTGGCAACCGCCTAACAATATATTATATTTCATTATGTACTTATTGAATTGTTATGAATTGTCGTGTTTTATAATTTGTTTTGGTCTATATCTTAAGAACCATTTAAGATATTTTCACGAAATAAAGCGCAAACTCGAGTACATGCACTACTCTCATCGCGGTTGCCAACCCGGGTCCCTATGGCTGAAACAAAGTACCTTATTCTCTACCATGTTTGGTACTACTTTATTCTTTTTTTCAAAATAACACATATTTCACTGCACATCCTTACACTTACACACCACTAGGTTGCTCGCATATGACACCCGAGGATCACATATGTGTATTTTTACGTAACACAAAGAGAAACTACCTAATTATATCAAACATTTATATTTTTCTGAAATGGAAATGTTATCTTGTTTTCTGCAACGGTTTATTTTGATGCACCCTGCATGTATATTTTCGATGTAAGAGCAAAATATGTTGTTTTCATATTCTACACATCAGGATACGTACGAATGGCAAAAATTAGCAGAAAAAGCATAAAATGATGAAGTTAGTAACATATATCCTACATGAACGACTTTAACCCTTACCTTCTCAATGAGATCACATGACGCACACCTTCTGTAAAAAATTGACTCCAATTACCACTGAGTTATTCATTTTTCCTATAATTTCCTTATTTGTCTTAAAAATGTTGGCTGGCAACTGCCAACAATATATTTTATGTCATTTTGTACATATTGAATTGTTATGAATTGTCGTGTATTATAATGTGCTTTGGTCTATATCTTAAGAACCATTTAGCATATTTTCACGAAATCAAGCTCAAACTCGAGTACATGCACTTCTCTCATCGCGGTCGCCAACCTGGGTCGCTAAATCTGAAACAAAGTACCTTATTCTCTACTATGTTTGGTACAACTTTATTATTTTTTTCAAAATAACACATATTTTACTGCACATCCTTACACTGACACACCACTAGTTTGCTTGCATATGACACCCGAGGTTCACATACGTGTATTTTTACGTAACACATAGAGAAACTACTTAATTATATCAAACATTTATATTTATCTGAAATGAAAATGTTATCTTGTCTTCTGCAACGGTTTATTTTCATGCACCCTGTAAATATATTTTCGATGTCAGAGCAAAATATGTTGTTTTCATATTCTACACATCAGGATACGTACGAATGGCAAAAATTAGCAGGAAACGCATAAAATGATGAAGTTAGTAACATATTACCTACATGAACGACTTTAATCCTTACCTTCTCAATGAGATCACATGACGCACACCTTCTGTAAAAAATTGACTCCAATTACCACTGAGTTATTCATTTTTCCTATAATTTCCTTATTTGTCTTAAAAATGTTGGCTGGCAACTGCCAACAATATATTTTATGTCATTTTGTACATATTGAATTGTTATGAATTGTCGTGTATTATAATGTGCTTTGGCCTATATCTTAAGAACCATTTAGCATATTTTCACGAAATCAAGCTCAAACTCGAGTACATGCACCTCTTTCATCGCGGTCGCCAACTCGGGTCGCTATGGCTGAAACAAAGTACTTTATTCTCTACTAGGTTTGGTACTACTTTATTGTTTTTTTCAAAATAACATATTTCACTCACATCCTTACACTGACATACCACTAGTTTGCTTGCATATGAAACCCGAGGATCACATATGTGTATCTTTACGTAAAAAAAAGAGAAACTACCTAATTATATCAAACATTTATATTTTTCTGAAATGGAAATGTTATCTTGTCTTTCGCAACGGTTTATTTTGATGCACCCTGTATATATATTTTCGATGTCAGAGCAAAATATGTTGTTTTCATATTCTACACATCAGGATACGTACGAAAGGCAAAAATTAGCAAAAAAAGCAAAAATAATGAATTTAGTAACATATATTCTACATGAATGACTTTAACCCTTACCTTCTCAATGAGATCACATGACGCACACCTTCTGTAAAAAATTCACACCAATTACCTCTGAGTTATTCATTTTTCCTATAATTTCCTTATTTATCTTAAAAATGTTGGCTGGCAACCGCCTAACAATATATTATATGCCATTAAGTACATATTGAATTGCTATGAATTGTCGTGTATTATAATCTGTTTTGGTCTATATCTTAAGAACCATTTAACATATTTTCACGAAATAAAGCGCAAACTCGAGTACATGCACTACTCTCATCGCGGTTGCCAACCCGGGTCCCTATGGCTGAAAAAAAGTACCTTATTCTCTTCCATTTAGTAGTACTTTATTGTTTTTTTTCAAAATAACACCTATTTCACTGCACTTCCTTACACTGACACACCACTAGGTTGCTTGCATATGAGACCCGGGGATCACATACGTGTATTTTTACGTAACACAAAGAGAAACAACGTAATTATATCAAACTTCTATATTTTTCTGAAATCGAAGTGTTATCTTGTCTTCTGCAACGGTTTATTTTGATGCACCCTGTATATATATTTTCAATGTCAGAGCAAAAAGTGTTGTTTTCATATGCTACACATCAGGATAGGTACGAGAGGCACAATTAGCACAAAAAGCATAAAATAATGTAGTCAGTAACATATATTCTACATGAACGACTTTAACCCTTACCTTCTCAATGAGATTGCATGACGCACACCTTCTGTAAAAAATTGACACCAATTACCACTGAGTTATTCATTTTTCCTATAATTTCCTTATTTCTCTTAAAAATGTTGGTTGGCAACCGCCTAACAATATATTATATGTCATTATGTACATATTGAATTGTTATGAATTGACGTGTATTATAATGTGTTTTGGTCTATATCTTAAGAACCATTTAACATATTTTCACGAAATAAAGCGCAAACTCGAGTACATGAACTACACTCATCGCGGTCGCCAACCCGGGTCCCTAAGGCTGAAACAAAGTACCTTATTCTCTACCATGTTTGGTACTACTTTATTCTTTTTTTCAAAATAACACATATTTCACTGCACTTCCCTAGACTTACACACCACTAGGTTGCTTGCATATGACACCCGAGGATCATATATGTTTATTTTTACGTAACACAAAGAGAAACTACCTAATTATATCAAACATTTATATTTTTCTGAAATGGAAGTGTTATCTTGTTTTCTGCAACGGTTTATTTTGATGCACCCTGCATATATATTTTCGATGTCAGAGCAAAATATGTTGTTTTCATATTCTACACATCAGGATACGTACGAAAGGCACAAATTAGCAGAAAAAGCATAAAATAATGAAGTTAATAACATATATTCTACATGAACGACTTTAACCCTTACCTTCTCAATGAGATCAAACGACGCACACCTTCTGTAAAAAATTGACTCCAATTACCACTGAGTTATTCAGTTATCCTATAATTTCCTTATTTCTCTTAAAAATGTTGGCTGGCAACCGCCTAACAATATATTATATGTCATTATGTACTTATTGAATTGTTATGAATTGTCGTGTTTTATAATTTGTTTTGGTCTATATCTTAAGAACCATTTAAGATATTTTCACGAAATAAAGCGCAAACTCGAGTACATGCACTACTCTCATCGCGGTTGCCAACCCGGGTCCCTATGGCTGAAACAAAGTACCTTATTCTCTACCATGTTTGGTACTACTTTATTTTTTTTTCAAAATAACACTAATTTCACTGCACATCCTTACACTTACACACCACTAGGTTGCTTGCATATGACACCCGAGGATCACATATGTGTATTTTTACGTAACACAAAGAGAAACTACCTAATTATATCAAACATTTATATTTTTCTGAAATGGAAGTGTTATCTTGTTTTCTGCAACGGTTTATTTTGATGAACCTACACATATATTTTCGATGTCAGAGCAAAATATGTTGTTTTCATATTCTACACATCAGGATACGTAAGAAAGGCACAAATTAGCACAAAAAGCAAAAATAATGAATTTAGTAACATATATTCTACATTAACGACTTTAACCCTTACCTTCTCAATGAGATCACATGACGCACACCTGTCAAAAATTGCTTCCAATTACCACTCACTTATTCATTTCTGTGATAATTTTCTTCTTTCACGTAAAAATGTTGGCTGGTAACCGCCTAACAATATATTATATGTCATTATGTACATATTGAATTGTTATGAATTGTCGTGGAATTTAATGTGTTTTGGTCTATATCTTAAGAACCCTTTAACATATTTTCACGAAATAAAGCTCAAACTCGAGTACATGCACTTCTCTCATCGCGGTCGCCAACCCGGGTCGCTAAATCTGAAACAAAGTACCTTATTCTCTACTATGTTTGGTACAACTTTATTATTTTTTTCAAAATAACACATATTTTACTGCACATCCTTACACTGACACACCACTAGTTTGCTTGCATATGACACCCGAGGTTCACATACGTGTATTTTTACGTAACACAAAGAGAAACTACTTAATTATAACAAACATTTATATTTTTCTGAAATGGAAATGTTATCTTGTCTTCTGCAACGGTTTATTTTGATGCACCTTGTAAATATATTTTCGATGTCAGAGCAAAATATGTTGTTTTCATATTCTACACATCAGGATACGTACGAATGGCAAAAATTAGCAGAATAAGCTTAAAATGATGAAGTTAGTAACATATATCCTACATGAACGACTTTAACCCTTACCTTCTCAATGAGATCACATGACGCACACCTTCTGTAAAAAATTGACTCCAATTACCACTGAGTTATTCATTTTTCCTATAATTTCCTTATTTGTCTTAAAAATGTTGGCTGGCAACTGCCAACAATATATTTTATGTCATTATGTACATATTGAATTGTTATGAATTGTCGTGGAATTTAATGTGTTTTGGTCTATATCTTAAGAACCCTTTAACATATTTTCACGAAATAAAGCTCAAACTCGAGTACATGCACTTCTCTCATCGCGGTCGCCAACCCGGGTCGCTAAATCTGAAACAAAGTACCTTATTCTCTACTATGTTTGGTACAACTTTATTATTTTTTTCAAAATAACACATATTTTACTGCACATCCTTACACTGACACACCACTAGTTTGCTTGCATATGGCACCCGAGGTTCACATACGTGTATTTTTACGTAACACAAAGAGAAACTACTTAATTATAACAAACATTTATATTTTTCTGAAATGGAAATGTTATCTTGTCTTCTGCAACGGTTTATTTTGATGCACCTTGTAAATATATTTTCGATGTCAGAGCAAAATATGTTGTTTTCATATTCTACACATCAGGATACGTACGAATGGCAAAAATTAGCAGAATAAGCTTAAAATGATGAAGTTAGTAACATATATCCTACATGAACGACTTTAACCCTTACCTTCTCAATGAGATCACATGACGCACACCTTCTGTAAAAAATTGACTCCAATTACCACTGACTTATTCATTTTTCCTATAATTTCCTTATTTATCTTAAAAATGTTGGCTGGCAACCGCCTAACAATATATTATATGCCATTAAGTATATATTGAATTGTTATGAATTGTCGGGTATTATAATGTGTTTTGGTCTATATCTTAAGAACCATTTAACATATTTTCACGAAATAAAGCGCAACTCGAGTACATGCACTACTCTCATCGCGGTCGCACACCCGGGTCCCTATGGCTGAAACAAAATACCTTAATCTCTACCATGTTTGGTACTACTTTATAGTTTTTTTCAAAATAAAACATATTTCACTGCACATCCTTACACTCACAAACAAACCAGGTTGCTTGCAAATGACACCCGAGGATCACATATGTGTATTTTTACGTAACACAAAGAGAAACTACCTAATTAAATCAAACATATATATTTTTCTGAAATGGAAATGTTATCTTGTCTTCTGCAACGGTTTATTTTGATGCACCCTGTATATATATTTTCGATGTCAGAACAAAATATGTTGTTTTCATATTCAACACATCAGGATAGGTACGAATGGCAAAAATTAGCAGAAAAAGCATAAAATAATGAAGTTAGTAACATATATTCTACATGAACGACTTCAACACTTACCTTCTCAATGTGATCACATGACGCACAGCTTCTGTAAAAAATTGACTCCAATTACCACTGAGTTATTCATTTTTCCTATAATTTCCTTATTTGTCTTAAAAATGTTGGCTGGCAACCGCCTAACAATATATTATATGTCATTATGTACATATTGAATTGTTATGAATTGTCGTGTATTATAATGTGTTTTGGTCTATATCTTAAGAACCATTTAACATATTTTCACGAAATAAAGCGCAAACTCGAGTACATGCACTACTCTCATCGCGGTCGCCAACCCGGGTCCCTATGGCTGAAACAAAGTACCTTATTCTCTTCCATTTTGGTACTACTTTATTGTTTTTTTCAAAATAACACATATTTCACTGCACTTCCTTACACTGACACACCACTAGGTTGCTTGCATATTAGACCCGAGGATCACATACGTGTGTTTTTACGTGACACAAAGAGAAACTACGTAATTATATCAAACTTCTATATTTTTCTGAAATCGAAGTGTTATCTTGTCTTCTGCAACGGTTCATTTTGATGCACCCTGTATACATATTTTCGATGTCAGAGCAAAATATGTTGTTTTCATATGCTACACATCAGGATAGGTACGAGAGGCACAATTAGCACAAAAAGCATAAAATAATGTAGTCAGTAACATATATTCTACATGAACGACTTTAACCCTTACCTTCTCAATGAGATCACATGACGCACACCTTCTGTAAAAAATTGTCTCCAATTACCACTGAGTTATTCATTTTTCCTATAATTTCCTTATTTCTCTTAAAAATGTTGGTTGGCAACCGCCTAAAAATATATTATATGTCATTATGTACATATTGAATTGTTATGAATTGACGTGTATTATAATGTGTTTTGGTCTATATCTTAAGAACCATTTAACATATTTTCACGAAATAAAGCGCAAACTCGAGTACATGCACTACTCTCATCGCGGTCGCCAACCCGGGTCCCTATGGCTGAAACAAAGTACCATATTCTCTACCATGTTTGGTACTACTTTATTGTTTTTTTCAAAATAACACATATTTCACTGCACTTCCCTACACTGACACACCACCAGGTTGCTTGCATATGACACCCGAGGTTCACATACGTGTATTTTTACGTAACACAAAGAGAAACTACCTAATTATATCAAACTTTTATATGTTTCTTAAATGGAAGTTTTATCTTGTCTTCTGCAACGGTTTATTTTGATGCACCCTGTATATATATTTTCGATGTCAGTACAAATTTTGTTGTTTTCATATTCTACACATCAGGATAGGTAGGAAAGGCAAAAATTAGCAGAAAAATCATAAAATAATAAAGTTAGTAACATATATTCTACATGAACGACTTTAACCCTTACCTTCTCAATGATATCACATGACGCACACCTTCTGTAAAAAATTGTCTCCAATTACCACTGAGTTATTCATTTTTCCTATAATTTCCTTATTTCTCTTAAAAATGTTGGTTGGCAACCGCCTAAAAATATATTATATGTCATTATGTACATATTGAATTGTTATGAATTGACGTGTATTATAATGTGTTTTGGTCTATATCTTAAGAACCATTTAACATATTTTCACGAAATAAAGCGCAAACTCGAGTACATGCACTACTCTCATCGCGGTCGCCAACCCGGGTCCCTATGGCTGAAACAAAGTACCATATTCTCTACCATGTTTGGTACTACTTTATTGTTTTTTTCAAAATAACACATATTTCACTGCACTTCCCTACACTGACACACCACCAGGTTGCTTGCATATGACACCCGAGGTTCACATACGTGTATTTTTACGTAACACAAAGAGAAACTACCTAATTATATCAAACTTTTATATGTTTCTTAAATGGAAGTTTTATCTTGTCTTCTGCAACGGTTTATTTTGATGCACCCTGTATATATATTTTCGATGTCAGTACAAATTTTGTTGTTTTCATATTCTACACATCAGGATAGGTAGGAAAGGCAAAAATTAGCAGAAAAATCATAAAATAATAAAGTTAGTAACATATATTCTACATGAACGACTTTAACCCTTACCTTCTCAATGATATCACATGACGCACACCTTCTGTAAAAAATTGACTCCAATTACCACTGAGTTATTCATTTTTCCTATAATTTCCTTATTTGTCTTAAAAATGTTGGCTGGCAACTGCCTAACAATATATTATATGTCATTATGTACATATTGAATTGTTATGAATTGTCGTGTATTATAATGTGTTTTGGTCTATATCTTAAGAACCATTTAGCATATTTTCACGAAATCAAGCTCAAACTCGAGTACATGCCCTTCTCTCTTCGCGGTCGCCAACCCGGTTCGCTATAGCTGAAACAAAGTACCATATTCTCTACTATGTTTGGTGCTACTTTTTTGTTTTTTTCAAAATAACATATTTCACTGCACATCCTTACACTGACACACCACTAGTTTGCTTGCATATGACACCCGAGGATCACGTATGTGTATTTTTACGTAACACAAAGAGAAACTACCTAATTATATCAAACTTTTATATGTTTCTTAAATGGAAGTTTTATCTTGTCTTCTGCAACGGTTTATTTTGATGCACCCTGTATATATATTTTCGATGTCAGTACAAATTTTGTTGTTTTCATATTCTACACATCAGGATAGGTAGGAAAGGCAAAAATTAGCAGAAAAATCATAAAATAATAAAGTTAGTAACATATATTCTACATGAACGACTTTAACCATTATCTTCTCAATGAGATCACATGACGCACACCTTCTGTTAAAAAAATGACTCCAATTACCACTGAGTTATTCATTTTTCCTATAATTTCCTTATTTCTCTTAAAAATGTTGACTGGCAACCGCCTAACAATATATTATATGCCATTAAGTACATATTGAATTGCTATGAATTGTCGTGTATTATAATCTGTTTTGGTCTATATCTTAAGAACCATTTAACATATTTTCACGAAATAAAGCGCAAACTCGAGTACATGCACTACTCTCATCGCGGTCGCCAACCCGGGTCCCTATGGCTGAAACAAAGTACCTTATTCTCTTCCATTTTGGTACTACTTTATTGTTTTTTTCAAAATAAAACATATTTCACTGCACTTCCTTACACTGACACACCACTAGGTTGCTTGCATATGAGACCCGAGGATCACATACGTGTGTTTTTACGTGACACAAAGAGAAACTACGTAATTATATCAAACTTCTATATTTTTCTGAAATCGAAGTGGTATCTTGTCTTCTGCAACGGTTCATTTTGATGCACCCTGTATACATATTTTCGATGTCAGAACAAAATATGTTGTTTTCATATGCTACACATCAGGATAGGTACGAGAGGCACAATTAGCACAAAAAGCATAAAATAATGTAGTCAGTAACATATATTCTACATGAACGACTTTAACCCTTACCTTCTCAATGAGATCGCATGACGCACACCTTCTGTAAAAAATTGACACCAATTACCACTGAGTTATTCATTTTTCCTATAATTTTCTTATTTCTCTTAAAAATGTTGGCTGGCAACCGCCTAACAATATATTATATGTCATTATGTACATATTGAATTGTTATGAATTGACGTGTATTATAATGTGTTTTGGTCTATATCTTAAGAACCATTTAACATATTTTCACGAAATAAAGCGCAAACTCGAGTACATGCACTACTCTCATCGTGGTCGCCAACCCGGGTCCCTAAGGCTGAAACAAAGTACCTTATTCTATACCATGTTTGGTACTACTTTATTCTTTTTTTCAAAATAACACATATTTCACTGCACTTCCCTAGACTTACACACCACTAGGTTGCTTGCATATGACACCCGAGGATCATATATGTTTATTTTTACGTAACACAAAGAGAAACTACCTAATTATATCAAACATTTATATTTTTCTGAAATGGAAGTGTTATCTTGTTTTCTGCAACGGTTTATTTTGATGCACCCTGCATATATATTTTCGATGTCAGAGCAAAATATGTTGTTTTCATATTCTACACATCAGGATACGTACCAAAGGCACAAATTAGCAGAAAAAGCATAAAATAATGAAGTTAATAACATATATTCTACATGAACGACTTTAACCCTTACCTTCTCAATGAGATCAAACGACGCACACCTTCTGTAAAAAATTGACTCCAATTACCACTGAGTTATTCAGTTATCCTATAATTTCCTTATTTCTCTTAAAAATGTTGGCTGGCAACCGCCTAACAATATATTATATGTCATTATGTACTTATTGAATTGTTATGAATTGTCGTGTTTTATAATTTGTTTTGGTCTATATCTTAAGAACCATTTAAGATATTTTCACGAAATAAAGCGCAAACTCGAGTACATGCACTACTCTCATCGCGGTTGCCAACCAGGGTCCCTATCGCTGAAACAAAGTACCTTATTCTCTACCATGTTTGGTACTACTTTATTTTTTTTTCAAAATAACACATATTTCACTGCACATCCTTACACTTACACACCACTAGGTTGCTTGCATATGACACCCGAGGATCACATATGTGTATTTTTACGTAACACAAAGAGAAACTACCTAATTATATCAAACATTTATATTTTTCTGAAATGGAAGTGTTATCTTGTTTTCTGCAACGGTTTATTTTGATGAACCTACACATATATTTTGATGTCAGAGCAAAATATGTTGTTTTCATATTCTACACATCAGGATACGTAAGAAAGGCACAAATTAGCACAAAAAGCAAAAATAATGAATTTAGTAACATATATTCTACATTAACGACTTTAACCCTTACCTTCTCAATGAGATCACATGACGCACACCTGTCAAAAATTGCTTCCAATTACCACTCACTTATTCATTTCTGTGATAATTTTCTTCTTTCACGTAAAAATGTTGGCTGGTAACCGCCTAACAATATATTATATGTCATTATGTACATATTGAATTGTTATGAATTGTCGTGGAATTTAATGTGTTTTGGTCTATATCTTAAGAACCCTTTAACATATTTTCACGAAATAAAGCTCAAACTCGAGTACATGCACTTCTCTCATCGCGGTCGCCAACCCGGGTCCCTAAATCTGAAACAAAGTACCTTATTCTCTACTATGTTTGGTACAACTTTATTATTTTTTTCAAAATAACACATATTTTACTGCACACCCTTACACTGACACACCACTAGTTTGCTTGCATATGACACCCGAGGTTCACATACGTGTATTTTTACGTAACACAAAGAGAAACTACTTAATTATAACAAACATTTATATTTTTCTGAAATGGAAATGTTATCTTGTCTTCTGCAACGGTTTATTTTGATGCACCTTGTAAATATATTTTCGATGTCAGAGCAAAATATGTTGTTTTCATATTCTACACATCAGGATACGTACGAATGGCAAAAATTAGCAGAATAAGCATAAAATGATGAAGTTAGTAACATATATCCTACATGAACGACTTTAACCCTTACCTTCTCAATGAGATCACATGACGCACACCTTCTGTAAAAAATTGACTCCAATTACCACTGAGTTATTCATTTTTCCTATAATTTCCTTATTTGTCTTAAAAATGTTGGCTGGCAACTGCCAACAATATATTTTATGTCATTTTGTACATATTGAATTGTTATGAATTGTCGTGTATTATAATGTGCTTTGGTCTATATCTTAAGAACCATTTAGCATATTTTCACGAAATAAAGCTCAAACTCGAGTACATGCACCTCTCTCATCGCGGTCGCCAACTCGGGTCGCTATGGCTGAAACAAAGTACTTTATTCTCTACTAGGTTTGGTACTACTTTATTGTTTTTTTCAAAATAACATATTTCACTCACATCCTTACACTGACATACCACTAGTTTGCTTGCATATGAAACCCGAGGATCACATATGTGTATTTTTACGTAAAAAAAAGAGAAACTACCTAATTATATCAAACATTTATATTTTTCTGAAATGGAAATGTTATCTTGTCTTCCGCAACGGTTTATTTTGGTGCACCCTGTATATATAGTTTCGATGTCAGAGCAAAATATGTTATTTTCATATTCTACACATCAGGATACGTACGAAAGGCAAAAATTAGCAAAAAAAGCATAAAATAATGAATTTAGTAACATATATTCTACATGAATGACTTTAACCCTTACCTTCTCAATGAGATCACATGACGCACACCTTCTGTAAAAAAATTTACACCAATTACCTCTGACTTATTCATTTTTCCTATAATTTCCTTATTTATCTTAAAAATGTTGGCTGGCAACCGCCTAACAATATATTATATGCCATTAAGTATATATTGAATTGTTATGAATTGTCGTGTATTATAATGTGTTTTGGTCTATATCTTAAGAACCATTTAAGATATTTTCACGAAATAAAGCGCAACTCGAGTACATGCCCTTCTCTCATCGCGGTTGCCAACCCGGGTCCCTATGGCTGAAACAAAGTACCTTATTCTCTACCATTTAGTAGTACTTTATTGTTTTTTTCAAAATAACACCTATTTAACTGCACTTCCTTACACTGGCACACCACTAGGTTGCTTGCATATGAGACCCGGGGATCACATACGTGTATTTTTACGTAACACAAAAAGAAACTACGTAATTAGATCAAACATTTATATTTTTCTGAAATGGAAGTGTTATCTTGTCTTTTGCAACGGTTTATTTTGATGCACCCTATATATATATTTTCAATGTCAGAGCAAAAAGTGTTGTTTTCATATTCTACACCTCAGGATACGTACGAAAGGCACAAATTAGCACAAAGAGCATAAAATAATTCATTTAGTAACATATATTCTACATTAACGACTTTAACCCTTACCTTCTCAATGAGATCACATGACGCACACCTTCTTAAAAAAATTCACACCAATTACCACTGAGTTATTCATTTTTACCATAATTTCCTTTTTTATCTTAAAAATGTTGGCTGGCAACCGCCTAACAATATATTATATGTCATTATGTACATATTGAATTGTTATGAATTGTCGGGTATTATAATGTGTTTTGGTCTATATCTTAAGAACCATTTAACATATTTTCACGAAATAAAGCGCAACTCGAGTACATGCACTACTCTCATCGCGGTCGCGAACCCGGGTCCCTATGGCTGAAACAAAATACCTTAATCTCTACCATGTTTGGTACTACTTTATAGTTTTTTTCAAAATAACACATATTTCACTGCACATCCTTACACTCACAAACAAACCAGGTTGCTTGCAAATGACACCCGAGGATCACATATGTGTATTTTTACGTAACACAAAGAGAAACTACCTAATTAAATCAAACATATATATTTTTCTGAAATGGAAATGTTATCTTGTCTTCTGCAACGGTTTATTTTGATGCACCCTGTATATATATTTTCGATGTCAGAACAAAATATGTTGTTTTCATATTCAACACATCAGGATAGGTACGAGTGGCAAAAATTAGCAGAAAAAGCATAAAATAATGAAGTTAGTAACATATATTCTACTTGAACGACTTTAACACTTACCTTCTCAATGTGATCACGTGACTCACAGCTTCTGTAAAAAATTGACTCCAATTACCACTGAGTTATTCATTTTTCCTATAATTTCCTTATTTGTCTTAAAAATGTTGGCTGGCAACCGCCTAACAATATATTATATGTCATTATGTACATATTGAATTGTTATGAATTGTCGTGTATTATAATGTGTTTTGGTCTATATCTTAAGAACCATTTAACATATTTTCACGAAATAAAGCGCAAACTCGAGTACATGCACTACTCTCATCGCGGTCGAGAACCCGGGTCCCTATGGCTGAAACAAAGTACCTTATTCTCTACCATGTTTGGAACTACTTTATTGTTTTTTTCAAAATAACACATATTTCACTGCACTTCCCTACACTGACACACCACTAGGTTGCTTGCATATGACACCCGAGGATCACATATGTGTATTTTTACGTAACACAAAGAGAAACTACCTAATTATATCAAACTTTTATATTTTTCTGAAATGGAAGTGTTATCTTGTCTTCTACAACGGTTAATTTTTTGCACCCTGTATACATATTTTCGATGTCAGAAAAAAATATGTTGTTTTCATATTCTACACATCAGGATAGGCACGAATGGCAAAAATTAGCAGAAAAAGCATAAAATGATAAAGTTAGTAACATATATTCTACATGAACGACTTTAACCCTTACCTTC
This sequence comes from Thermobia domestica, assembly GCF_964235325.1. Classification (NCBI taxonomy): domain Eukaryota; kingdom Metazoa; phylum Arthropoda; class Insecta; order Zygentoma; family Lepismatidae; genus Thermobia; species Thermobia domestica. The sequence goes on from NC_137469.1 coordinate 163,787,961, forward strand.
TCAATGATATCACATGACGCACACCTTCTGTAAAAAATTGACTCCAATTACCACTGAGTTATTCATTTTTCCTATAATTTCCTTATTTGTCTTAAAAATGTTGGCTGGCAACTGCCTAACAATATATTATATGTCATTATGTACATATTGAATTGTTATGAATTGTCGTGTATTATAATGTGTTTTGGTCTATATCTTAAGAACCATTTAGCATATTTTCACGAAATCAAGCTCAAACTCGAGTACATGCACTTCTCTCTTCGCGGTCGCCAACCCGGTTCGCTATAGCTGAAACAAAGTACCTTATTCTCTACTATGTTTGGTGCTACTTTTTTGTTTTTTTCAAAATAACATATTTCACTGCACATCCTTACACTGACACACCACTAGTTTGCTTGCATATGACACCCGAGGATCACATATGTGTATTTTTACGTAACACAAAGAGAAACTACCTAATTATATCAAACTTTTATATATTTCTTAAATGGAAGTTTTATCTTGTCTTCTGCAACGGTTTATTTTGATGCACCCTGTATATATATTTTCGATGTCAGTACAAATTTTGTTGTTTTCATATTCTACACATCAGGATAGGTACGAAATGCAAAAATTAGCAGAAAAATCATAAAATAATAAAGTTAGTAACATATATTCTACATGAACGACTTTAACCATTATCTTCTCAATGAGATCACATGACGCACACCTTCTGTTAAAAAAATGACTCCAATTACCACTGAGTTATTCATTTTTCCTATAATTTACTTATTTGTCTTAAAAATGTTGACTGGCAACCGCCTAACAATATATTATATGCCATTAAGTACATATTGAATTGTTATGAATTGTCGTGTATTATAATCTGTTTTGGTCTATATCTTAAGAACCATTTAACATATTTTCACGAAATAAAGCGCAAACTCGAGTACATGCACTACTCTCATCGCGGTCGCCAACCCGGGTCCCTATGGCTGAAACAAAGTACCTTATTCTCTTCCATTTTGGTACTACTTTATTGTTTTTTTCAAAATAACACATATTTCACTGCACTTCCTTACACTGACACACCACTAGGTTGCTTGAATATTAGACCCGAGGATCACATACGTGTGTTTTTACGTGACACAAAGAGAAACTACGTAATTATATCAAACTTCTATATTTTTCTGAAATCGAAGTGTTATCTTGTCTTCTGCAACGGTTCATTTTGATGCACCCTGTATACATATTTTCGATGTCAGAGCAAAATATGTTGTTTTCATATGCTACACATCAGGATAGGTACGAGAGGCACAATTAGCACAAAAAGCATAAAATAATGTAGTCAGTAACATATATTCTACATGAACGACTTTAACCCTTACCTTCTCAATGAGATCACATGACGCACACCTTCTGTAAAAAATTGTCTCCAATTACCACTGAGTTATTCATTTTTCCTATAATTTCCTTATTTCTCTTAAAAATGTTGGTTGGCAACCGCCTAAAAATATATTATATGTCATTATGTACATATTGAATTGTTATGAATTGACGTGTATTATAATGTGTTTTGGTCTATATCTTAAGAACCATTTAACATATTTTCACGAAATAAAGCGCAAACTCGAGTACATGCACTACTCTCATCGCGGTCGCCAACCCGGGTCCCTATGGCTGAAACAAAGTACCTTATTCTCTACCATGTTTGGTACTACTTTATTGTTTTTTTCAAAATAACACATATTTCACTGCACTTCCCTACACTTACACACCACTAGGTTGCTTGCATATGACAACCGAGGATCATATATGTTTATTTTTACGTAACACAAAGAGAAACTACCTAATTATATCAAACATTTATATTTTTCTGAAATGGAAGTGTTATCTTGTCTTTTGCAACGTTTTATTTTGATGCACCCTGTATATATATTTTCGATGTTAGAGCAAAATATGTTGTTTTCATATTCTAGACATCAGGATACGTACGAAAGGCACAAATTAGCACAAAGAGCATAAAATAATGAATTTAGTAACATATATTCTACATTAACGAATTTAACCCTTACATTCTCAATGAGATCACATGACGCACACCTGTCAAAAATTGACTCCAATTACCACTGACTTATTCATTTTTGTGATAATTTTCTTCTTTCACGTAAAAATTTTGGCTGGCAACCGCCTAACAGTATATTATATGTCATTATGTACATATTGAATTGTTATGAATTGTCGTGTATTATAATGTGTTTTGGTCTATATCTTAAGAACCATTTAGCATATTTTCACGAAATCAAGCTCAAACTCGAGTACATGCACTTCTCTCATCGCGGCCGCCAACTCGGGTCGCTATGGCTGAAACAAAGTACTTTATTCTCTACTAGGTTTGGTACTACTTTATTGTTTTTTTCAAAATAACATATTTCACTCACATCCTTGCACTGACCTACCACTAGTTTGCTTGCATATGAAACCCGAGGATCAGATATGTGTATTTTTACGTAACAAAAAGAGAAACTACCTAATTATATCAAACATTTATATTTTTCTAAAATGGAAATGTTATCTTGTCTTCCGCAACGGTTTATTTTGATGCACCCTGTATATATTTTCGATGTCAGAGCAAAATATGTTGTTTTCATATTCTACACATCAGGATACGTACGAAAGGCACAAATGAGCACAAAAAGCATAAAATAATGAATTTAGTAACATATATTCTACATGAACGACTTTAACACTTACCTTCTCAATGAGATCACATGACGCACACCTTCTGTAAAAAATTCACACCAATTACCACTGAGTTATTCATTTTTCCTATAATTTCCTTATTTACCTTAAAAATGTTGGCTGGCAACCGCCTAACAATATATTATATGCCATTAAGTATATATTGAATTGTTATGAATATTCGTGTATTATAATCTGTTTTGGTCTATATCTTAAGAACCATTTAACATATTTTCACGAAATAAAGCGCAAACTCGAGTACATGCACTTCTCTCATCGCGGTTGCCAACCCGGGTCCCTATGGCTGAAACAAAGTACCTTATTCTCTACCATTTTGGTAGTACTTTATTGTTTTTTTCAAAATAACACCTATTTCACTGCACTTCCTTACACTGACACACCACTAGGTTGCTTGCATATGAGACCCGGGGATCACATACGTGTATTTTTACGTAACACAAAGAGAAACTACGTAATTATATCAAACATTTATATTTTTCTGAAATCGAAGTGTTATCTTGTCTTTTGCAACGGTTTATTTTGATGCACCCTGTATATATATTTTCAATGTCAGAGCAAAAAGTGTTGTTTTCATATTCTACACATCAGGATAGGTACGAAAGGCACAAATTAGCACAAAGAGCATAAAATAATTCATTTAGTAACATATATTCTACATTAACGACTTTAACCCTTACCTTCTCAATGAGATCACATGACGCACACCTTCTTAAAAAAATTCACACCAATTACCACTGAGTTATTCATTTTTACCATAATTTCCTTTTTTATCTTAAAAATGTTGGCTGGCAACCGCCTAACAATATATTATATGTCATTATGTACATATTGAATTGTTATGAATTGTCGGGTATTATAATGTGTTTTGGTCTATATCTTAAGAACCATTTAACATATTTTCACGAAATAAAGCGCAACTCGAGTACATGCACTACTCTCATCGCGGTCGCGAACCCGGGTCCCTATGGCTGAAACAAAATACCTTAATCTCTACCATGTTTGGTACTACTTTATAGTTTTTTTCAAAATAACACATATTTCACTGCACATCCTTACACTCACAAACAAACCAGGTTGCTTGCAAATGACACCCGAGGATCACATATGTGTATTTTTACGTAACACAAAGAGAAACTACCTAATTAAATCAAACATATATATTTTTCTGAAATGGAAATGTTATCTTGTCTTCTGCAACGGTTTATTTTGATGCACCCTGTATATATATTTTCGATGTCAGAACAAAATATGTTGTTTTCATATTCAACACATCAGGATAGGTACGAATGGCAAAAATTAGCAGAAAAAGCATAAAATAATGAAGTTAGTAACATATATTCTACATGAACGACTTTAACCCTTACCTTCTCAATGTGATCACATGACGCACAGCTTCTGTAAAAAATTGACTCCAATTACCACTGAGTTATTCATTTTTCCTATAATTTCCTTATTTGTCTTAAAAATGTTGGCTGGCAACCGCCTAACAATATATTATATGTCATTATGTACATATTGAATTGTTATGAATTGTCGTGTATTATAATGTGTTTTGGTCTATATCTTAAGAACCATTTAACATATTTTCACGAAATAAAGCGCAAACTCGAGTACATGCACTACTCTCATCGCGGTCGAGAACCCGGGTCCCTATGGCTGAAACAAAGTACCTTATTCTCTACAATGTTTGGAACTACTTTATTGTTTTTTTTCAAAATAACACATATTTCACTGCACTTCCCTACACTGACACACCACTAGGTTGCTTGCATATGACACCCGAGGATCACATATGTGTATTTTTACGTAACACAAAGAGAAACTACCTAATTATATCAAACTTTTATATTTTTCTGAAATGGAAGTGTTATCTTGTCTTCTACAACGGTTAATTTTTTGCACCCTGTATACATATTTTCGATGTCAGAAAAAAATATGTTGTTTTCATATTCTACACATCAGGATAGGCACGAATGGCAAAAATTAGCAGAAAAAGCATACAATGATAAAGTTAGTAACATATATTCTACATGAACGACTTTAACCCTTACCTTCTCAATGATATCACATGACGCACACCTTCTGTAAAAAATTGACTCCAATTACCACTGAGTTATTCATTTTTCCTATAATTTCCTTATTTGTCTTAAAAATGTTGGCTGGCAACCGCCTAACAATATATTATATGTCATTATGTACATATTGAATTGTTATGAATTGTCGTGTATTATAATGTGTTTTGGTCTATATCTTAAGAACCATTTAACATATTTTCACGAAATAAAGCGCAAACTCGAGTACATGCACTACTCTCATCGCGGTCGAGAACCCGGGTCCCTATGGCTGAAACAAAGTACCTTATTCTCTACAATGTTTGGAACTACTTTATTGTTTTTTTTTCAAAATAACACATATTTCACTGCACTTCCCTACACTGACACACCACTAGGTTGCTTGCATATGACACCCGAGGATCACATATGTGTATTTTTACGTAACACAAAGAGAAACTACCTAATTAAATCAAACATATATATTTTTCTGAAATGGAAATGTTATCTTGTCTTCTGCAACGGTTTATTTTGATGCACCCTGTATATATATTTTCGATGTCAGAACAAAATATGTTGTTTTCATATTCAACACATCAGGATAGGTACGAATGGCAAAAATTAGCAGAAAAAGCATAAAATAATGAAGTTAGTAACATATATTCTACATGAACGACTTTAACCCTTACCTTCTCAATGTGATCACATGACGCACAGCTTCTGTAAAAAATTGACTCCAATTACCACTGAGTTATTCATTTTTCCTATAATTTCCTTATTTGTCTTAAAAATGTTGGCTGGCAACCGCCTAACAATATATTATATGTCATTATGTACATATTGAATTGTTATGAATTGACGTGTATTATAATGTGTTTTGGTCTATATCTTAAGAACCATTTAACATATTTTCACGAAATAAAGCGCAAACTCGAGTACATGCACTACTCTCATCGCGGTCGCCAACCCGGGTCCCAATGGCTGAAACAAAGTACCTTATTCTCTACCATGTTTGGTACTACTTTATTGTTTTTTTTCAAAATAACACATATTTCACTGCACTTCCCTACACTTACACACCACTAGGTTGCTTGCATATGACAACCGAGGATCATATATGTTTATTTTTACGTAACACAAAGAGAAACTACCTAATTATATCAAACATTTATATTTTTCTGAAATGGAAGTGTTATCTTGTCTTTTGCAACGTTTTATTTTGATGCACCCTGTATATATTTTTTCGATGTTAGAGCAAAATATGTTGTTTTCATATTCTAGACATCAGGATATATACGAAAGGCACAAATTAGCACAAAGAGCATAAAATAATGAATTTAGTAACATAAATTCTACATGAACGACTTTAACCCTTACCTTCTCAATGAGAACACATGACGCACACCTTCTGTAAAAAATTGACTCCAATTACCACTAAGTTATTCAGTTATCCTATAATTTCCTTATTTATCTTAAAAGTGTTGGCTGGCAACCGCCTAACAATATATTATATGTCATTATGTACATATTGAATTGTTATGAATTGTCGTGTATTATAATGTGTTTTGGTCTATATCTTAAGAACCATTTAACATATTTTCACGAAATAAAGCGCAACTCGAGTACATGCACTACTCTCATCGCGGTCGCCAACCCGGGTCCCTGCGGCTGAAACAAAAAACCTTAATCTCTACCAAGTTTGGTACTACTTTATTGTTTTTTTCAAAATAACACATATTTCACTGCACATCCTTACACTTACACACCACTAGGTTGCTTGCATATGACACCCGAGGATCACATATGTGTATTTTTACGTAATACAAAGAGAAACTACCTAATTATATCAAACATTTATATTTTTCTGAAATGGAAGTGTTATCTTGTCTTCTGCAACGGTTTATTTTGATGCATCCTGTATATATATTTTCGATGCCAAAACAAAATATGTTGTTTTCATATTCTACACATCAGGATAGGTACGAAAGGCAAAAATTAGCAGAAAAAGCATAAAATAATGAAGTTAGTAACATATATTCTACATGAACGACTTTAACTCTTACCTTCTCAATAAGATCACACGACGCACACCTTCTGTAAAAAAATTACTCCAATTACCACTGAGTTATTCAGTTTTCCTATAATTTCCTTATTTTTCTAAAAAATGTTGGTTGGCAACCGCCTAACAATATATTATATGTCATTATGTAGATACTGAATTGTTATGAATCGTCGTGTATTATAATCTGTTTTGGTCTATATCTTAAGAACCATTTAACGTATTTTCACGAAATAAATCGCAAACTCGAGTACATGCACTACTCTCATCGCGGTCGCCAACCCGGGTCCCTATGGCTGAAACAAAGTACCTTATTCTCTACCATGTTTGGTACTACTTTATTGTTTTTTTCAAAATAACACAAATTTCACTGCACATCCTTACACTGACACACCACTAAATTGCTTGCATATGACACCCGAGGATCACATATGTGTATTTTTACGTAACACAAAGAGAAACTACCTAATTATATCAAACATTTATATTTTTCTGAAATGGAAATGTTATCTTGTCTTCTGCAACGGTTTATTTTGATGCACCCTGTATATATATTTTCGATGTCAGAGCAAAATATGTTGTTTTCATATTCTACACATCAGGATACGTACGAAAGGCACAAATTAGCAGAAAAAGCATAAAATAATGAAGTTAGTAACATATATTATACATGAACGACTTTAACCCTTACCTTCTCAATGAGATCACATGACGCACACCTTCTGTAAAAAATTGACTCCAATTACCACTGAGTTATTCAGTTATCCTATATTTTCTTTATTTCTCTTAAAAATGTTGGCTGGCAACCGCCTAACAATATATTATATGTCATTATGTACATATTGAATTGTTATGAATTCTCGTGTATTATAATTTGTTTTGGTCAATATCTTAAGAACCATTTAAGATATTTTCACGAAATAAAGCGCAAACTCGAGTACATGCACTACTCTCATCGCGGTCGCCAACCCGGGTCCCTATGGCTGAAACAAAGTACCTTATTCTCTACCATGTTTGGTACTACTTTATTATTTTTTTCAAAATGACACATATTTCACTGCACATCCTTACACTTACACACCACTAGGTTGCTTGCATATGACACCCGAGGATCACATATGTGTATTTTTACGTAACACAAAGAGAAACTACCTAATTATATCAAACATTTATATTTTTCTGAAATGGAAATGTTATCTTGTCTTCTGCAACGGTTTATTTTGATGCACCCTGTATATATATTTTCGATGTCAGAGCAATATATGTTGTTTTCATATTCTACACATCAGGATAGGTACGAGAGGCACAATTAGCACAAAAAGCATAAAATAATGTAGTCAGTAACATATATTCTACATGAACGACTTTAACCCTTACCTTCTCAATGAGATCACATGACGCACACCTTCTGTAAAAAATTGTCTCCAATTACCACTGAGTTATTCATTTTTCCTATAATTTCCTTATTTCTCTTAAAAATGTTGGTTGGCAACCGCCTAAAAATATATTATATGTCATTATGTACATATTGAATTGTTATGAATTGTCGTGTATTATAATGTGTTTTGGTCTATATCTTAAGAACCATTTAGCATATTTTCACGAAATCAAGCTCAAACTCGAGTACATGCACTTCTCTCATCGCGGCCGCCAACTCGGGTCGCTATGGCTGAAACAAAGTACTTTATTCTCTACTAGGTTTGGTACTACTTTATTGTTTTTTTTCAAAATAACATATTTCACTCACATCCTTACACTGACCTACCACTAGTTTGCTTGCATATGAAACCCGAGGATCAGATATATGTATTTTTACGTAACAAAAAGAGAAACTACCTAATTATATCAAACATTTAAATTTTTCTAAAATGGAAATGTTATCTTGTCTTCCGCAACGGTTTATTTTGATGCACCCTGTATATATATTTTCGATGTCAGAGCAAAATATGTTGTTTTCATATTCTACACATCAGGATACATACGAAAGGCACAAATTAGCACAAAGAGCATAAAATAATGAATTTAGTAACATAAATTCTACATGAACGACTTTAACCCTTACCTTCTCAATGAGAACACATGACGCACACCTTCTGTAAAAAATTGACTCCAATTACCACTAAGTTATTCAGTTATCCTATAATTTCCTTATTTATCTTAAAAGTGTTGGCTGGCAACCGCCTAACAATATATTATATGTCATTATGTACATATTGAATTGTTATGAATTGTCGTGTATTATAATGTGTTTTGGTCTATATCTTAAGAACCATTTAACATATTTTCACGAAATAAAGCGCAACTCGAGTACATGCACTACTCTCATCGCGGTCGCCAACCCGGGTCCCTGCGGCTGAAACAAAATACCTTAATCTCTACCAAGTTTGGTACTACTTTATTGTTTTTTTCAAAATAACACATATTTCACTGCACATCCTTACACTTACACACCACTAGGTTGCTTGCATATGACACCCGAGCATCACATATGTGTATTTTTACGTAATACAAAGAGAAACTACCTAATTATATCAAACATTTATATTTTTCTGAAATGGAAGTGTTATATTGTCTTCTGCAACGGTTTATTTTGATGCATCCTGTATATATATTTTCGATGCCAAAACAAAATATGTTGTTTTCATATTCTACACATCAGGATAGGTACGAAAGGCAAAAATTAGCAGAAAAAGCATAAAATAATGAAGTTAGTAACATATATTCTACATGAACGACTTTAACTCTTACCTTCTCAATAAGATCACACGACGCACACCTTCTGTAAAAAAATTACTCCAATTACCACTGAGTTATTCAGTTTTCCTATAATTTCCTTATTTTTCTAAAAAATGTTGGTTGGCAACCGCCTAACAATATATTATATGTCATTATGTAGATACTGAATTGTTATGAATCGTCGTGTATTATAATCTGTTTTGGTCTATATCTTAAGAACCATTTAACGTATTTTCACGAAATAAATCGCAAACTCGAGTACATGCACTACTCTCATCGCGGTCGCCAACCCGGGTCCCTATGGCTGAAACAAAGTACCTTATTCTCTACCATGTTTGGTACTACTTTATTGTTTTTTTCAAAATAACACAAATTTCACTGCACATCCTTACACTGACACACCACTAAATTGCTTGCATATGACACCCGAGGATCACATATGTGTATTTTTACGTAACACAAAGAGAAACTACCTAATTATATCAAACATTTATATTTTTCTGAAATGGAAATGTTATCTTGTCTTCTGCAACGGTTTATTTTGATGCACCCTGTATATATATTTTCGATGTCAGAGCAAAATATGTTGTTTTCATATTCTACACATCAGGATACGTACGAAAGGCACAAATTAGCAGAAAAAGCATAAAATAATGAAGTTAGTAACATATATTATACATGAACGACTTTAACCCTTACCTTCTCAATGAGATCACATGACGCACACCTTCTGTAAAAAATTGACTCCAATTACCACTGAGTTATTCAGTTATCCTATATTTTCTTTATTTCTCTTAAAAATGTTGGCTGGCAACCGCCTAACAATATATTATATGTCATTTTGTACATATTGAATTGTTATGAATTGTCGTGTATTATAATGTGTTTTGGTCTATATCTTAAGAACCATTTAGCATATTTTCACGAAATCAAGCTCAAACTCGAGTACATGCACTTCTCTCATCGCGGCCGCCAACTCGGGTCGCTATGGCTGAAACAAAGTACTTTATTCTCTACTAGGTTTGGTACTACTTTATTGTTTTTTTCAAAATAACATATTTCACGCACATCCTTACACTGACATACCACTAGTTTGCTTGCATATGAAACCCGAGGATCAGATATGTGTATTTTTACGTAACAAAAAGAGAAACTACCTAATTATATCAAACATTTATATTTTTCTGAAATGGAAATGTTATCTTGTCTTCCGCAACGGTTTATTTTGATGCACCCTGTATATATATTTTCGATGTCAGAGCAAAATATGTTGTTTTCATATTCTACACATCAGGATACGTACGAAAGGCACAAATGAGCACAAAAAGCATAAAATAATGAATTTAGTAACATATATTCTACATGAACGTCTTTAACCCTTACCTTCTCAATGAGATCACATGACGCACACATTCTGTAAAAAATTCACACCAATTACCACTGAGTTATTCATTTTTCCTATAATTTTCTTATTTATCTTAAAAATGTTGGCTGGCAACCGCCTAACAATATATTATAGGCCATTAAGTATATATTGAATTGTTATGAATTGTCGTGTATTATAATCTGTTTTTTGTCTATATCTTAAGAACCATTTAACATATTTTCACGAAATAAAGCGCAAACTCTAGTACATGCACTTCTCTCATTGCGGTTGCCAACCCGGGTCCCTATGGCTGAATTAAAGTACCTTATTCTCTACCATTTTGGTAGTACTTTATTGTTTTTTTCAAAATAACACCTATTTCACTGCACTTCCTTACACTGACACACCACTAGGTTGCTTGCATATGAGACCCGGGGATCACATACGTGTATTTTTACGTAACACAAAGAGAAACTATGTAATTATATCAAACTTCTATATTTTTCTGAAATCAAAGTGTTATCTTGTCTTCTGCAACGGTTTATTTTGATGCACCCTCTATATATATTTTCGATGTCAGAACAAAATATGTTGTTTTCATATGCTACACATCAGGATAGGCACGAAAGGCGCAATTAGCACAAAAAGCATAAAATAATTCATTTAGTAACATATATTCTACATTAACGACTTTAACCCTTACCTTCTCAATGAGATCACATGACGCAAAATTTCTGAAAAAAATTGACTCCAATTACCACTGAGTTATTCATTTTTCCTATAATTTCCTTATTTCTCTTAAAAATGTTGGTTGGCAACCGCCTAACAATATATTATATGTCATTATGTACATATTGAATTGTTATGAATTGTCGTGTATTATAATGTGTTTTGGTCTATATCTTAAGAACCATTTAGCATATTTTCACGAAATCAAGCTCAAACTCGAGTACACGCACTTCTCTCTTCGCGGTCGCCAACCCTGTTCGCTATAGCTGAAACAAAGTACTTTATTCTCTACTATGTTTGGTGCTACTTTTTTGTTTTTTTCAAAATAACATATTTCACTGCACATCCTTACACTGACACACCACTAGGTTGCTTGCATATGACACCCGAGGATCACATATGTGTATTTTTACGTAACACAAAGAGAAACTACCTAATTATATCAAACTTTTATATATTTCTTAAATGGAAGTTTTATCTTGTCTTCTGCAACGGTTTATTTTGATGTACCCTGTATATATATTTTCGATGTCAGTACAAATTTTGTTGTTTTCATATTCTACACATCAGGATAGGTACGAAATGCAAAAATTAGCAGAAAAATCATAAAATAATAAAGTTAGTAACGTATATTCTACATGAACGACTTTAACCCTTACCTTCTCAATGAGATCACATGACGCACACCTTCTGTAAAAAATTGTCTCCAATTACCACTGAGTTATTCATTTTTCCTATAATTTCCTTATTTCTCTTAAAAATGTTGGTTGGCAACCGCCTAAAAATATATTATATGTCATTATGTACATATTGAATTGTTATGAATTGACGTGTATTATAATGTGTTTTGGTCTATATCTTAAGAACCATTTAACATATTTTCACGAAATAAAGCGCAAACTCGAGTACATGCACTACTCTCATCGCGGTCGGCAACCCGGGTCCCTATGGCTGAAACAAAGTACCTTATTCTCTACCATGTTTGGTACTACTTTATTGTTTTTTTTCAAAATAACACATATTTCACTGCACTTCCCCACACTTACACACCACTAGGTTGCTTGCATATGACAACCGAGGATCATATATGTTTATTTTTACGTAACACAAAGAGAAACTACCTAATTATATCAAACATTTATATTTTTCTGAAATGGAAGTGTTATCTTGTCTTTTGCAACGTTTTATTTTGATGCACCCTGTATATATATTTTCGATGTTAGAGCAAAATATGTTGTTTTCATATTCTAGACATCAGGATACGTACGAAAGGCACAAATTAGCACAAAGAACATAAAATAATGAATTTAGTAACATATATTCTACATTAACGACTTTAACCCTTACATTCTCAATGAGATCACATGACGCACACCTGTCAAAAATTGCTTCCAATTACCACTGACTTATTCATTTTTGTGATAATTTTCTTCTTTCACGTAAAAATTTTGGCTGGCAACCGCCTAACAGTATATTATATGTCATTATGTACATATTGAATTGTTATGAATTGTCGTGTATTATAATGTGTTTTGGTCTATATCTTAAGAACCATTTAGCATATTTTCACGAAATGAAGCTCAAACTCGAGTACATGCACTTCTCTCATCACGGCCGCCAACTCGGGTCGCTATGGCTGAAACAAAGTACTTTATTCTCTACTAGGTTTGGTACTACTTTATTGTTTTTTTCAAAATAACATATTTCACTCACATCCTTACACTGACCTACCACTAGTTTGCTTGCATATGAAACCCGAGGATCAGATATGTGTATTTTTACGTAACAAAAAGAGAAACTACCTAATTATATCAAACATTTATATTTTTCTAAAATGGAAATGTTATCTTGTCTTCCGCAACGGTTTATTTTGATGCACCCTGTATATATATATTCGATGTCAGAGCAAAATATGTTGTTTTCATATTCTACACATCAGGATACGTACGAAAGGCACAAATGAGCACAAAAAGCATAAAATAATGAATTTAGTAACATATATTCTACATGAACGACTTTAACCCTTACCTTCTCAAAGAGATCACATGACGCACACCTTCTGTAAAAAATTCACACCAATTACCACTGAGTTATTCATTTTTCCTATAATTTCCTTATTTATCTTAAAAATGTTGGCTGGCAACCGCCTAACAATATATTATATGCCATTAAGTATATATTGAATTGTTATGAATATTCGTGTATTATAATCTGTTTTGGTCTATATCTTAAGAACCATTTAACATATTTTCACGAAATAAAGCGCAAACTCGAGTACATGCACTTCTCTCATCGCGGTTGCCAACCCGGGTCCCTATGGCTGAAACAAAGTACCTTATTCTCTACCATTTTGGTAGTACTTTATTGTTTTTTTCAAAATAACACCTATTTCACTGCACTTCCTTACACTGACACACCACTAGGTTGCTTGCATATGAGACCCGGGGATCACATACGTGTATTTTTACGTAACACAAAGAGAAACTACGTAATTATATCAAACTTCTATATTTTTCTGAAATCGAAATGTTATCTTGTCTTCTGCAACGGTTTATTTTGATGCACCCTCTATATATATTTTCGATGTCAGAACAAAATATGTTGTTTTCATATGCTACACATCAGGATAAGTACGAAAGGCGCAATTAGCACAAAAAGCATAAAATAATTCATTTAGTAACATATATTCTACATTAACGACTTTAACCCTTACCTTCTCAATGAGATCACATGACGCACAATTTCTGTAAAAAATTGACTCCAATTACCACTGAGTTATTCATTTTTCCTATAATTTTTTTTATTTCTCTTAAAAATGTTGGTTGGCAACCGCCTAACAATATATTATATGTCATTATGTACATATTGAATTGTTATGAATTGTCGTGTATTATAATGTGTTTTGGTCTATATCTTAAGAACCATTTAAAATATTTTCACGATATAAAGTGCAAACTCGAGTACATGCACTTCTCTCATCGCGGTCGCCAACCCTGGTCCCTATGGCTGAAACAAAGTACCATATTCTCCACCATGTTTGGTACTACTTTATTGTTTTTTTTTCAAAATAACACATATTTCCCTGCACTTCCTTACACTGACACACCACTAGGTTGCTTGCATATGAGACCCGAAGATCACATACGTGTATTTTTACGTAACACAAAGAGAAGCTCCCTAATTATATCAAACATATATATTTTTCTGAAATGGAAATGTTATCTTGTCTTCTGCAACCGTTTATTTTGATGCACTCTGTACATATATTTTCGATGTCAGTACAAAATATGTTGTTTTTATATTCTACACATCATAATAGGTACGAATGGCAAAAATTAGCAGAAAAAGCATAAACTGATAAAGTTAGTAACATATATTCTACATGAACGACTTTAACCCTTACCTTCTCAATGTGATCACATGACGCACACTTTCTGTAAAAAATTGACTCCAATTACCACTGAGTTATTCACTTTTCCTATAATATCCATACTTGTCTTAAAAATGTTGGCTGGCAACCGCCTAACAATATATTATATGTCATTATGTACATATTGAATTGTTATGAATTGTCGTGTATTATAATGTGTTTTGGTCTATATCTTAAGAACCATTTAAAATATTTTCACGATATAAAGTGCAAACTCGAGTACATGCACTTCTCTCATCGCGGTCGCCAACCCGGGTCCCTATGGCTGAAACAAAGTACCTTATTCTCTACCATGTTTGGTACTACTTTATTGTTTTTTTCAAAATAACACATATTTCACTGCACATCCTTACACTCACAAACAAACCAGGTTGCTTGCAAATGACACCCGAGGATCACATATGTGTATTTTTACGTAACACAAAGAGAAACTACCTAATTAAATCAAACATATATATTTTTCTGAAATGGAAATGTTATCTTGTCTTCTGCAACGGTTTATTTTGATGCACCCTGTATATATATTTTTGATGTCAGAGCAAAATATGTTGTTTTCATATCCTACGCATCAGGATACGTACGAAAGGAACAAATTAGCACAAAAAGCATAAAATAATGAATTTAGTAACATAAATTCTACATGAACGACTTTAACCCTTACCTTCTCAATGAGAACACATGACGCACACCTTCTGTAAAAAATTGACTCCAATTACCACTAAGTTATTCAGTTATCCTATAATTTCCTTATTTATCTTAAAAGTGTTGGCTGGCAACCGCCTAACAATATATTATATGTCATTATGTACATATTGAATTGTTATGAATTGTCGTGTATTATAATGTGTTTTGGTCTATATCTTAAGAACCATTTAACATATTTTCACGAAATAAAGCGCAACTCGAGTACATGCACTACTCTCATCGCGGTCGCCAACCCGGGTCCCTGTGGCTGAAACAAAATACCTTAATCTCTACCATGTTTGGTACTACTTTATTGTTTTTTTCAAAATAACACATATTTCACTGCACATCCTTACACTTACACACCACTAGGTTGCTTGCATATGACACCCGAGGATCACATATGTGTATTTTTACGTAATACAAAGAGAAACTACCTAATTATATCAAACATTTATATTTTTCTGAAATGGAAGTGTTATCTTGTCTTCTGCAACGGTTTATTTTGATGCATCCTGGATATATATTTTCGATGCCAAAACAAAATATGTTGTTTTCATATTCTACACATCAGGATAGGTACGAAAGACAAAAATTAGCAGAAAAAGCATAAAATAATGAAGTTAGTAACATATATTCTACATGAACGACTTTAACTCTTACTTTCTCAATAAGATCACACGACGCACACCTTCTGTAAAAAAATTACTCCAATTACCACTGAGTTATTCAGTTTTCCTATAATTTCCTTATTTTTCTAAAAAATGTTGGTTGGCAACCGCCTAACAAATATTATATGTCATTATGTAGATACTGAATTGTTATGAATCGTCGTGTATTATAATCTGTTTTGGTCTATATCTTAAGAACCATTTAACGTATTTTCACGAAATAAATCGCAAACTCGAGTACATGCACTACTCTCATCGCGGTCGCCAACCCGGGTCCCTATGGCTGAAACAAAGTACCTTATTCTCTACCATGTTTGGTACTACTTTATTGTTTTTTTCAAAATAACACATATTTCACTGCACATCCTTACACTGACACACCACTAAATTGCTTGCATATGACACCCGAGGATCACATATGTGTATTTTTACGTAACACAAAGAGAAACTACCTAATTATATCAAACATTTATATTTTTCTGAAATGGAAATGTTATCTTGTCTTCTGCAACGGTTTATTTTGATGCACCCTGTTTATATATTTTCGATGTCAGAGCAAAATATGTTGTTTTCATATTCTACACATCAGGATACGTACGAAAGCCACACATTAGCAGAAAAAGCATAAAATAATGAAGTTAGTAACATATATTATACATGAACGACTTTAACCCTTACCTTCTCAATCAGATCACATGACGCACACCTTCTGTAAAAAATTGACTCCAATTACCACTGAGTTATTCAGTTATCCTATATTTTCTTTATTTCTCTTAAAAATGTTGGCTGGCAACCGCCTAACAATATATTATATGTCATTATGTACATATTGAATTGTTATGAATTGTCGTGTATTATAATTTGTTTTGGTCAATATCTTAAGAACCATTTAAGATATTTTCACGAAATAAAGCGCAAACTCGAGTACATGCACTACTCTCATCGCGGTCGCCAACCCGGGTCCCTATGGCTGAAACAAAGTACCTTATTCTCTACCATGTTTGGTACTACTTTATTATTTTTTTCAAAATAACACATATTTCACTGCACATCCTTACACTTACACACCACTAGGTTGCTTGCATATGACACCCGAGGATCACATATGTGTATTTTTACGTAACACAAAGAGAAACTAACTAATTATATCAAACATTTATATTTTTCTGAAATGGAAATGTTATCTTGTCTTCTGCAACGGTTTATTTTGATGCACCCTGTATATATATTTTCGATGTCAGAGCAAAATATGTTGTTTTCATATTCTACACATCAGGATACGTACGAATGGCAAAAATTAGCAGAAAAAGCATAAAATGATGAAGTTAGTAACATATATCCTACATGAACGACTTTAACCCTTACCTTCTCAATGAGATCACATGACGCACACCTTCTGTAAAAAATTGACTCCAATTAACACTGAGTTATTCATTTTTCCTATAATTTCCTTATTTGTCTTAAAAATGTTGGCTGGCAACTGCCCAACAATATATTTTATGTCATTTTGTACATATTGAATTGTTATGAATTGTCGTGTATTATAATGTGCTTTGGTCTATATCTTAAGAACCATTTAGCATATTTTCACGAAATCAAGCTCAAACTCGAGTACATGCACTTCTCTCATCGCGGTCGCCAACCTGGGTCGCTAAATCTGAAACAAAGTACCTTATTCTCTACTATGTTTGGTACAACTTTATTATTTTTTTCAAAATAACACATATTTTACTGCACATCCTTACACTGACACACCACTAGTTTGCTTGCATATGACACCCGAGGTTCACATACGTGTATTTTTACGTAACACAAAGAGAAACTACTTAATTATATCAAACATTTATATTTATCTGAAATGAAAATGTTATCTTGTCTTCTGCAACGGTTTATTTTCATGCACCCTGTAAATATATTTTCGATGTCAGAGCAAAATATGTTGTTTTCTTATTCTACACATCAGGATACGTACGAATGGCAAAAATTAGCAGAAAAAGCATAAAATGATGAAGTTAGTAACATATTACCTACATGAACGACTTTAATCCTTACCTTCTCAATGAGATCACATGACGCACACCTTCTGTAAAAAATTGACTCCAATTACCACTGAGTTATTCATTTTTCCTATAATTTCCTTATTTCTCTTAAAAATGTTGGCTGGCAACTGCCAACAATATATTTTATGTCATTTTGTACATATTGAATTGTTATGAATTGTCGTGTATTATAATGTGCTTTGGCCTATATCTTAAGAACCATTTAGCATATTTTCACGAAATCAAGCTCAAACTCGAGTACATGCACCTCTCTCATCGCGGTCGCCAACTCGGGTCGCTATGGCTGAAACAAAGTACTTTATTCTCTACTAGGTTTGGTACTACTTTATTGTTTTTTTCAAAATAACATATTTCACTCACATCCTTACACTGACATACCACTAGTTTGCTTGCATATGAAACCCGAGGATCACATATGTGTATCTTTACGTAAAAAAAAGAGAAACTACCTAATTATATCAAACATTTATATTTTTCTGAAATGGAAATGTTATCTTGTCTTCCGCAACGGTTTATTTTGATGCACCCTGTATATATATTTTCGATGTCAGAGCAAAATATGTTGTTTTCATATTCTACACATCAGGATACGTACGAAAGGCAAAAATTAGCAAAAAAAGCAAAAATAATGAATTTAGTAACATATATTCTACATGAATGACTTTAACCCTTACCTTCTCAATGAGATCACATGACGCACACCTTCTGTAAAAAATTCACACCAATTACCTCTGAGTTATTCATTTTTCCTATAATTTCCTTATTTATCTTAAAAATGTTGGCTGGCAACCGCCTAAGAATATATTATATGCCATTAAGTATATATTGAATTGTTATGAATTGTCGTGTATTATAATGTGTTTTGGTCTATATCTTAAGAACCATTTAACATATTTTCACGAAATCAAGCGCAAACTTGAGTACATGCACTTCTCTCATCGCGGTTGCCAACCCGGGTCCCTATGGCTGAAACAAAGTACCTTATTCTCTTCCATTTAGTAGTACTTTATTGTTTTTTTTCAAAATAACACCTATTTCACTGCACTTCCTTACACTGACACACCACTAGGTTGCTTGCATATGAGACCCGGGGATCACATACGTGTATTTTTACGTAACACAAAGAGAAACAACGTAATTATATCAAACTTCTATATTTTTCTGAAATCGAAGTGTTATCTTGTCTTCTGCAACGGTTTATTTTGATGCACCCTGTATATATATTTTCAATGTCAGAGCAAAAAGTGTTGTTTTCATATTCTACACATCAGGATACGTACGAAAGGCACAAATTAGCACAAAGAGCATAAAATAATTTATTTAGTAACATATATTCTAAATTAACGACTTTAACCCTTACCTTCTCAATGAGATCACATGACGCACACCTTCTTAAAAAAATTCACACCAATTACCACTGAGTTATTCATTTTTACCATAATTTCCTTTCTTATCTTAAAAATGTTGGCTGGCAACCGCCTAACAATATATTATATGTCATTATGTACATATTGAATTGTTATGAATTGTCGGGTATTATAATGTGCTTTGGTCTATATCTTAAGAACCATTTAACATATTTTCACGAAATAAAGCGCAACTCGAGTACATGCACTACTCTCATCGCGGTCGCCAACCCGGGTCCCTATGGCTGAAACAAAATACCTTAATCTCTACCATGTTTGGTCCTACTTTATTGTTTTTTTCAAAATAACACATATTTCACTGCACTTCCCTACACTGACACACCACCAGGTTGCTTGCATATGACACCCGAGGATCACATATGTGTATTTTTACGTAACACAAAGAGAAACTACCTAATTATATCAAACTTTTATATGTTTCTTAAATGGAAGTTTTATCTTGTCTTCTGCAACGGTTTATTTTGATGCACCCTGTATATATATTTTCGATGTCAGTACAAATTTTGTTGTTTTCATACTCTACACATCAGGATAGGTAGGAAAGGCAAAAATTAGCAGAAAAATCATAAAATAATAAAGTTAGTAACATATATTCTACATGAACGACTATAACCATTATCTTCTCAATGAGATCACATGACGCACACCTTCTGTTAAAAAAATGACTCCAATTACCACTGAGTTATTCATTTTTCCTATAATTTCCTTATTTCTCTTAAAAATGTTGACTGGCATCCGCCTAACAATATATTATATGCCATTAAGTACATATTGAATTGCTATGAATTGTCGTGTATTATAATCTGTTTTGGTCTATATCTATAGAACCATTTAACATATTTTCACGAAATAAAGCGCAAACTCGAGTACATGCACTACTCTCATCGCGGTCGCCAACCCGGGTCCCTATGGCTGAAACAAAGTACCTTATTCTCTTCCATTTTGGTACTACTTTATTGTTTTTTTCAAAATAACACATATTTCGCTGCACTTCCTTACAATGACACACCACTAGGTTGCTTGCATATGAGACCCGAGGGTCACATACGTGTGTTTTTATGTGACACAAAGAGAAACTACGTAATTATATCAAACTTCTATATTTTTCTGAAATCGAAGTGTTATCTTGTCTTCTGCAACGGTTCATTTTGATGCACCCTGTATACATATTTTCGATGTCAGAACAAAATATGTTGTTTTCATATGCTACACATCAGGATAGGTACGAGAGGCACAATTAGCACAAAAAGCATAAAATAATGTAGTCAGTAACATATATTCTACATGAACGACTTTAACCCTTAACTTCTCAATGAGATCGCATGACGCACACCTTCTGTAAAAAATTGACACCAATTACCACTGAGTTATTCATTTTTCCTATAATTTCCTTATTTGTCTTAAAAATGTTGGTTGGCAACCGCCTAACAATATATTATATGTCATTATGTACATATTGAATTGTTATGAATTGTCGTGTATTATAATGTGTTTTGGTCTATATCTTAAGAACCATTTAACATATTTTCACGAAATAAAGCGCAAACTCGAGTACATGCACTACTCTCATCGCGGTCGCCAACCCGGGTCCCTAAGGCTGAAACAAAGTACCTTATTCTCTACCATGTTTGGAACTACTTTATTCTTTTTTTCAAAATAACACATATTTCACTGCACTTCCCTACACTTACACACCACTAGGTTGCTTGCATATGACACCCGAGGATCATATATGTTTATTTTTACGTAACACAAAGAGAAACTACCTAATTATATCAAACATTTATATTTTTCTGAAATGGAAGTGTTATCTTGTTTTCTGCAACGGTTTATTTTGATGCACCCTGCATATATATTTTCGATGTCAGAGCAAAATATGTTGTTTTCATATTCTACACATCAGGATACGTACGAAAGGCACAAATTAGCAGAAAAAGCATAAAATAATGAAGTTAATAACATATATTCTACATGAACGACTTTAACCCTTACCTTCTCAATGAGATCAAACGACGCACACCTTCTGTAAAAAATTGACTCCAATTACCACTGAGTTATTCAGTTATCCTATAATTTCCTTATTTCTCTTAAAAATGTTGGCTGGCAACCGCCTAACAATATATTATATGTCATTATGTACTTATTGAATTGTTATGAATTGTCGTGTTTTATAATTTGTTTTGGTCTATATCTTAAGAACCATTTAAGATATTTTCACGAAATAAAGCGCAAACTCGAGTACATGCACTACTCTCATCGCGGTTGCCAACCCGGGTCCCTATGGCTGAAACAAAGTACCTTATTCTCTACCATGTTTGGTACTACTTTATTTTTTTTTTCAAAATAACACATATTTCACTGCACATCCTTACACTTACACACCACTAGGTTGCTTGCATATGACACCCGAGGATCACATATGTGTATTTTTACGTAACACAAAGAGAAACTACCTAATTATATCAAACATTTATATTTTTCTGAAATGGAAGTGTTATCTTGTTTTCTGCAACGGTTTATTTTGATGAACCTACACATATATTTTCGATGTCAGAGCAAAATATGTTGTTTTCATATTCTACACATCAGGATACGTAAGAAAGGCACAAATTAGCACAAAAAGCAAAAATAATGAATTTAGTAACATATATTCTACATTAACGACTTTAACCCTTACCTTCTCAATGAGATCACATGACGCACACCTGTCAAAAATTGCTTCCAATTACCACTGACTTATTCATTTTTGTGATAATTTTCTTCTTTCACGTAAAAATTTTGGCTGGCAACCGCCTAACAGTATATTATATGTCATTATGTACATATTGAATTGTTATGAATTGTCGTGTATTATAATGTGTTTTGGTCTATATCTTAAGAACCATTTAGCATATTTTCACGAAATCAAGCTCAAACTCGAGTACATGCACTTCTCTCATCGCGGCCGCCAACTCGGGTCGCTATGGCTGAAACAAAGTACTTTATTCTCTACTAGGTTTGGTACTACTTTATTGTTTTTTTCAAAATAACATATTTCACTCACATCCTTACACTGACCTACCACTAGTTTGCTTGCATATGAAACCCGAGGATCAGATATGTGTATTTTTACGTAACAAAAAGAGAAACTACCAAATTATATCAAACATTTATATTTTTCTAAAATGGAAAAGTTATCTTGTCTTCCGCAACGGTTTATTTTGATGCACCCTGTATATATATTTTCGATGTCAGAGCAAAATATGTTGTTTTCATATTCTACACATCAGGATACGTACGAAAGGCACAAATGAGCACAAAAAGCATAAAATAATGAATTTAGTAACATATATTCTACATGAACGACTTTAACCCTTACCTTCTCAATGAGATCACATGACGCACACCTTCTGTAAAAAATTCACACCAATTACCACTGAGTTATTCATTTTTCCTATAATTTCCTTATTTATCTTAAAAATGTTGGCTGGCAACCGCCTAAGAATATATTATATGCCATTAAGTATATATTGAATTGTTATGAATATTCGTGTATTATAATCTGTTTTGGTCTATATCTTAAGAACCATTTAACATATTTTCACGAAATAAAGCGCAAACTCGAGTACATGCACTTCTCTCATCGCGGTTGCCAACCCGGGTCCCTATGGCTGAAACAAAGTACCTTATTCTCTACCATTTTGGTAGTACTTTATTGTTTTTTTCAAAATAACACCTATTTCACTGCACTTCCTTACACTGACACACCACTAGGTTGCTTGCATATGAGACCCGGGGATCACATACGTGTATTTTTACGTAACACAAAGAGAAACTACGTAATTATATCAAACTTCTATATTTTTCTGAAATCGAAGTGTTATCTTGTCTTCTGCAACGGTTTATTTTGATGCACCCTCTATATATATTTTCGATGTCAGAACAAAATATGTTGTTTTCATATGCTACACATCAGGATAAGTACGAAAGGCGCAATTAGCACAAAAAGCATAAAATAATTCATTTAGTAACATATATTCTACATTAACGACTTTAACCCTTACCTTCTCAATGAGATCACATGACGCACAATTTCTGTAAAAAATTGACTCCAATTACCACTGAGTTATTCATTTTTCCTATATTTTTTTTATTTCTCTTAAAAATGTTGGTTGGCAACCGCCTAACAATATATTATATGTCATTATGTACATATTGAATTGTTATGAATTGTCGTGTATTATAATGTGTTTTGGTCTATATCTTAAGAACCATTTAAAATATTTTCACGATATAAAGTGCAAACTCGAGTACATGCACTTCTCTCATCGCGGTCGCCAACCCTGGTCCCTATGGCTGAAACAAAGTACCTTATTCTCCACCATGTTTGGTACTACTTTATTGTTTTTTTCAAAATAACACATATTTCCCTGCACTTCCTTACACTGACACACCACTAGGTTGCTTGCATATGAGACCCGAAGATCACATACGTGTATTTTTACGTAAAACAAAGAGAAGCTCCCTAATTATATCAAACATATATATTTTTCTGAAATGGAAATGTTATCTTGTCTTCTGCAACGGTTTATTTTGATGCACCCTGTACATATATTTTCGATGTCAGTACAAAATATGTTGTTTTTATATTCTACACATCATAATAGGTACGAATGGCAAAAATTAGCAGAAAAAGCATAAACTGATAAAGTTAGTAACATATATTCTACATGAACGACTTTAACCCTTACATTCTCAATGTGATCACATGACGCACACTTTCTGTAAAAAATTGACTCCAATTACCACTGAGTTATTCACTTTTCCTATAATATCCTTATTTGTCTTAAAAATGTTGGCTGGCAACCGCCTAACAATATATTGTATGTCATTATGTACATATTGAATTGTTATGAATTGTCGTGTATTATAATGTGTTCTGGTCTATATCTTAAGAACCATTTAGCATATTTTCACGAAATCAAGCTCAAACTCGAGTACATGCACTTCTCTCATCGCGGTCGCCAACCCGGGTCCCTATGGCTGAAACAAAGTATGTTATTCTCTACCATGTTTGGTACTACTTTATTGTTTTTTTCAAAATAACACATATTTCACTGTTCTTCCTTACACTTACACACCACTAGGTTGCTTGCATATGATACCCGAGGATCACATATGTGTATTTTTACGTAACACAAAGAGAAACTACCTAATTATATCAAACATTTATATTTTCCTGAAATGGAAATGTTATCTTGTCTTCTGCAACGGTTTATTTTGATGCACCCTTTATATATATTTTCAATGTCAGAGCAAAAAGTGTTGTTTTCATATTCTACACATCAGGATACGTACGAAACGCACAAATTAGCACAAAGAGCATAAAATAATTCATTTAGTAACATATATTCTACATTAACGACTTTAACCCTTACCTTCTCAATGAGATCACATGACGCACACCTTCTTAAAAAAATTCACACCAATTACCACTGAGTTATTCATTTTTCCTATAATTTCCTTTTTTATCTTAAAAATGTTGGCTGGCAACCGCCTAACAATATATTATATGTCATTATGTACATATTGAATTGTTATGAATTGTCGTGTATTATAATGTGTTTTGGTCTATATCTTAAGAACCATTTAACATATTTTCACGAAATAAAGCGCAACTCGAGTACATGCACTACTCTCATCGCGGTCGCCAACCCGGGTCCCTGTGGCTGAAACAAAATACCTTAATCTCTACCATGTTTGGTACTACTTTATTGTTTTTTTCAAAATAACACATATTTCACTGCACATCCTTACACTTACACACCACTAGGTTGCTTGCATATGACACCCGAGGATCACATATGTGTATTTTTACGTAATACAAAGAGAAACTACCTAATTATATCAAACATTTATATTTTTCTGAAATGGAAGTGTTATCTTGTCTTCTGCAACGGTTTATTTTGATGCATCCTGTATATATATTTTCGATGCCAAAACAAAATATGTTGTTTTCATATTCTACACATCAGGATACGTACGAAAGGCACAAATTAGCAGAAAAAGCATAAAATAATGAAGTTAGTAACATATATTATACATGAACGACTTTAACCCTTACCTTCTCAATGAGATCACATGACGCACACCTTCTGTAAAAAATTGACTCCAATTACCACTGAGTTATTCAGTTATACTATATTTTCTTTATTTCTCTTAAAAATGTTGGCTGGCAACCGCCTAACAATATATTATATGTCATTATGTACATATTGAATTGTTATGAATTGTCGTGTATTATAATTTGTTTTGGTCAATATCTTAAGAACCATTTAAGATATTTTCACGAAATAAAGCGCAATTCGAGTACATGCACTACTCTCATCGCGGTCGCCAACCCGGGTCCCTATGGCTGAAACAAAGTACCTTATTCTCTACCATGTTTGGTACTACTTTATTGTTTTTTTCAAAATAACACATATTTCACTGCACATCCTTACACTGACACACCACTAAATTGCTTGCATATGACACCCGAGGATCACATATGTGTATTTTTACGTAACACAAAGAGAAACTACCTTATTATATCAAACATTTATATTTTTCTGAAATGGAAATGTTATCTTGTCTTCTGCAACGGTTTATTTTGATGCACCCTGTATATATATTTTCGATGTCAGAGCAAAATATGTTGTTTTCATATTCTACACATCAGGATACGTACGAAAGGCACAAATTAGCAGAAAAAGCATAAAATAATGAAGTTAGTAACATATATTATACATGAACGACTTTAACCCTTACCTTCTCAATGAGATCACATGACGCACACCTTCTGTAAAAAATTGACTCCAATTACCACTGAGTTATTCAGTTATCCTATATTTTCTTTATTTCTCTTAAAAATGTTGGCTGGCAACCGCCTAACAATATATTATATGTCATTATGTACATATTGAATTGTTATGAATTGTCGTGTATTATAATTTGTTTTGGTCAATATCTTAAGAACCATTTAAGATATTTTCACGAAATAAAGCGCAAACTCGAGTACATGCACTACTCTCATCGCGGTCGCCAACCCGGGTCCCTATGGCTGAAACAAAGTACCTTATTCTCTACCATGTTTGGTACTACTTTATTATTTTTTTCAAAATGACACATATTTCACTGTACATCCTTACACTTACACACCACTAGGTTGCTTGCATATGACACCCGAGGATCACATATGTGTATTTTTACGTAACACAAAGAGAAACTACCTAATTATATCAAACATTTATATTTTTCTGAAATGGAAATGTTATCTTGTCTTCTGCAACGGTTTATTTTGATGCACCCTGTATATATATTTTCGATGTCAGAGAAAAATATGTTGTTTTCATATTCTACACATCAGGATACGTACGAATAGCAAAAATTAGCAGAAAAAGCATAAAATGATGAAGTTAGTAACATATATCCTACATGAACGACTTTAACCCTTACCTTCTTAATGAGATCACATGACGCACACCTTCTGTAAAAAATTGACTCCAATTAACACTGAGTTATTCATTTTTCCTATAATTTCCTTATTTGTCTTAAAAATGTTGGCTGGCAACTACCCAACAATATATTTTATGTCATTTTGTACATATTGAATTGTTATGAATTGTCGTGTATTATAATGTGTTTTGGTCTATATCTTAAGAACCATTTAGCATATTTTCACGAAATCAAGCTCAAACTCGAGTACATGCACTTCTCTCATCGCGGCCGCCAACTCGGGTCGCTATGGCTGAAACAAAGTACTTTATTCTCTACTAGGTTTGGTACTACTTTATTGTTTTTTTCAAAATAACATATTTCACGCACATCCTTACACTGACATACCACTAGTTTGCTTGCATATGAAACCCGAGGATCACATATGTGTATTTTTACGTAACAAAAAGAGAAACTACCTAATTATATCAAACATTTATATTTTTCTGAAATGGAAATGTTACCTTGTCTTCCGCAACGGTTTATTTTGATGCACCCTGTATATATATTTTCGATGTCAGAGCAAAATATGTTGTTTTCATATTCTACACATCAGGATACGTACGAAAGGCACAAATGAGCACAAAAAGCATAAAATAATGAATTTAGTAACATATATTCTACATGAACGACTTTAACCCTTACCTTCTCAATGAGATCACATGACGCACACCTTCTGTAAAAAATTCACACCAATTACCACTGAGATATTCATTTTTCCTATAATTTCCTTATTTATCTTAAAAATGTTGGCTAGCAACCGCCTAACAATATATTATATGCCATTAAGTATATATTGAATTGTTATGAATATTCGTGTATTATAATCTGTTTTGGTCTATATCTTAAGAACCATTTAACATATTTTCACGAAATAAAGCGCAAACTCGAGTACATGCACTTCTCTCATCGCGGTTGCCAACCCGGGTCCCTATGGCTGAAACAAAGTACCTTATTCTCTACCATTTTGGTAGTACTTTATTGTTTTTTTCAAAATAACACCTATTTCACTGCACTTCCTTACACTGACACACCACTAGGTTGCTTGCATATGAGACCCGGGGATCACATACGTGTATTTTTACGTAACACAAAGAGAAACTACGTAATTATATCAAACATTTATATTTTTCTGAAATCGAAGTGTTATCTTGTCTTTTGCAACGGTTTATTTTGATGCACCCTGTATATATATTTTCAATGTCAGAGCAAAAAGTGTTGTTTTCATATTCTACACATCAGGATACGTACGAAAGGCACAAATTAGCACAAAGAGCATAAAATAATTCATTTAGTAACATATATTCTACATTAACGACTTTAACCCTTACCTTCTCAATGAGATCACATGACGCACACCTTCTTAAAAAAATTCACACCAATTACCACTGAGTTATTCATTTTTACCATAATTTCCTTTTTTATCTTAAAAATGTTGGCTGGCAACCGCCTAACAATATATTATATGTCATTATGTACATATTGAATTGTTATGAATTGTCGTGTATTATAATGTGTTTTGGTCTATATCTTAAGAACCATTTAACATATTTTCACGAAATAAAGCGCAAACTCGAGTACATGCACTACTCTCATCGCGGTCGCGAACCCGGGTCCCTATGGCTGAAACAAAATACCTTAATCTCTACCATGTTTGGTACTACTTTATAGTTTTTTTTCAAAATAACACATATTTCACTGCACATCCTTACACTCACAAACAAACCAGGTTGCTTGCAAATGACACCCGAGGATCACATATTTGTATTTTTACGTAACACAAAGAGAAACTACCTAATTAAATCAAACATATATATTTTTCTGAAATGGAAATGTTATCTTGTCTTCTGCAACGGTTTATTTTGATGCACCCTGTATATATATTTTCGATGTCAGAGCAAAATATGTTGTTTTCATATTCTACACATCAGGATAGGCACGAATGGAAAAAATTAGCAGAAAAAGCATACAATGATAAAGTTAGTAACATATATTCTACATGAACGACTTTAACCCTTACCTTCTCAATGATATCACATGACGCACACCTTCTGTAAAAAATTGACTCCAATTACCACTGAGTTATTCATTTTTCCTATAATTTCCTTATTTGTCTTAAAAATGTTGGCTGGCAACTGCCTAACAATATATTATATGTCATTATGTACATATTGAATTGTTATGAATTGTCGTGTATTATAATGTGTTTTGGTCTATATCTTAAGAACCATTTAGCATATTTTCACGAAATCAAGCTCAAACTCGAGTACATGCACTTCTCTCTTCGCGGTCGCCAACCCGGTTCGCTATAGCTGAAACAAAGTACCTTATTCTCAACTATGTTTGGTGCTACTTTTTTGTTTTTTTCAAAATAACATATTTCACTGCACATCCTTACACTGACACACCACTAGTTTGCTTGCATATGACACCCGAGGATCACATATGTGTATTTTTACGTAACACAAAGAGAAACTACCTAATTATATCAAACTTTTATATATTTCTTAAATGGAAGTTTTATCTTGTCTTCTGCAACGGTTTATTTTGATGCACCCTGTATATATATTTTCGATGTCAGTACAAATTTTGTTGTTTTCATATTCTACACATCAGGATAGGTACGAATAGCAAAAATTAGCAGAAAAATCATAAAATAATAAAGTTAGTAACATATATTCTACATGAACGACTTTAACCATTATCTTCTCAATGAGATCACATGACGCACACCTTCTGTTAAAAAAATGACTCCAATTACCACTGAGTTATTCATTTTTCCTATAATTTACTTATTTGTCTTAAAAATGTTGACTGGCAACCGCCTAACAATATATTATATGCCATTAAGTACATATTGAATTGTTATGAATTGTCGTGTATTATAATCTGTTTTGGTCTATATCTTAAGAACCATTTAACATATTTTCACGAAATAAAGCGCAAACTCGAGTACATGCACTACTCTCATCGCGGTCGCCAACCCGGGTCCCTATGGCTGAAACAAAGTACCTTATTCTCTTCCATTTTGGTACTACTTTATTGTTTTTTTCAAAATAACACATATTTCACTGCACTTCCTTACACTGACACACCACTAGGTTGCTTGCATATGAGACCCGAGGATCACATACGTGTGTTTTTACGTGACACAAAGAGAAACTACGTAATTATATCAAACTTCTATATTTTTCTGAAATCGAAGTGTTATCTTGTCTTCTGCAACGGTTCATTTTGATGCACCCTGTATACATATTTTCGATGTCAGAACAAAATATGTTGTTTTCATATGCTACACATCAGGATAGGTACGAGAGGCACAATTAGCACAAAAAGCATAAAATAATGTAGTCAGTAACATATATTCTACATGAACGACTTTAACCCTTACCTTCTCAATGAGATCACATGACGCACACCTTCTGTAAAAAATTGTCTCCAATTACCACTGAGTTATTCATTTTTCCTATAATTTCCTTATTTCTCTTAAAAATGATGGTTGGCAACCGCCTAAAAATATATTATATGTCATTATGTACATATTGAATTGTTATGAATTGACGTGTATTATAATGTGTTTTGGTCTATATCTTAAGAACCATTTAACATATTTCCACGAAATAAAGCGCAAACTCGAGTACATGCACTACTCTCATCGCGGTCGCCAACCCGGGTCCCTATGGCTGAAACAAAGTACCTTATTCTCTACCATGTTTGGTACTACTTTATTGTTTTTTTTCAAAATAACACATATTTCACTGCACTTCCCTACACTTACACACCACTAGGTTGCTTGCATATGACAACCGAGGATCATATATGTTTATTTTTACGTAACACAAAGAGAAACTACCTAATTATATCAAACATTTATATTTTTCTGAAATGGAAGTGTTATCTTGTCTTTTGCAACGTTTTATTTTGATGCACCCTGTATATATATTTTCGATGTTAGAGCAAAATATGTTGTTTTCATATTCTAGACATCAGGATACGTACGAAAGGCACAAATTAGCACAAAGAGCATAAAATAATGAATTTAGTAACATATATTCTACATTAACGACTTTAACCCTTACATTCTCAATGAGATCACATGACGCACACCTGTCAAAAATTGCTTCCAATTACCACTGACTTATTCATTTTTGTGATAATTTTCTTCTTTCACGTAAAAATTTTGGCTGGCAACCGCCTAACAGTATATTATATGTCATTATGTACATATTGAATTGTTATGAATTGTCGTGTATTATAATGTGTTTTGGTCTATATCTTAAGAACCATTTAGCATATTTTCACGAAATCAAGCTCAAACTCGAGTACATGCACTTCTCTCATCGCGGCCGCCAACTCGGGTCGCTATGGCTGAAACAAAGTACTTTATTCTCTACTAGGTTTGGTACTACTTTATTGTTTTTTTCAAAATAACATATTTCACTCACATCCTTACACTGACCTACCACTAGTTTGCTTGCATATGAAACCCGAGGATCAGATATGTGTATTTTTACGTAACAAAAAGAGAAACTACCTAATTATATCAAACATTTATATTTTTCTAAAATGAAAAAGTTATCTTGTCTTCCGCAACGGTTTATTTTGATGCACCCTGTATATATATTTTCGATGTCAGAGCAAAATAGGTTGTTTTCATATTCTACACATCAGGATACGTACGAAAGGCACAAATGAGCACAAAAAGCATAAAATAATGAATTTAGTAACATATATTCTACATGAACGACTTTAACCCGTACCTTCTCAATGAGATCACATGACGCACACCTTCTGTAAAAAATTCACACCAATTACCACTGAGTTATTCATTTTTCCTATAATTTCCTTATTTATCTTAAAAATGTTGGCTGGCAACCGCCTAACAATATATTATATGCCATTAAGTATATATTGAATTGTTATGAATATTCGTGTATTTAATCTGTTTTGGTCTATATCTTAAGAACCATTTAACATATTTTCACGAAATAAAGCGCAAACTCGAGTACATGCACTTCTCTCATCGCGGTTGCCAACACGGGTCCCTATGGCTGAAACAAAGTACCTTATTCTCTACCATTTTGGTAGTACTTTATTGTTTTTTTCAAAATAACACCTATTTCACTGCACTTCCTTACACTGACACACCACTAGGTTGCTTGCATATGAGACCCGGGGATCACATACGTGTATTTTTACGTAACACAAAGAGAAACTACGTAATTATATCAAACTTCTATATTTTTCTGAAATCGAAGTGTTATCTTGTCTTCTGCAACGGTTTATTTTGATGCACCCTCTATATATATTTTCGATGTCAGAACAAAATATGTTGTTTTCATATGCTACACATCAGGATAAGTACGAAAGGCGCAATTAGCACAAAAAGCATAAAATAATTCATTTAGTAACATATATTCTATATTAACGACTTTAACCCTTACCTTCTCAATGAGATCACATGACGCACAATTTCTGTAAAAAATTGACTCCAATTACCACTGAGTTATTCATTTTTACTATAATTTTTTTATTTCTCTTAAAAATGTTGGTTGGCAACCGCCTAACAATATATTATATGTCATTATGTACATATTGAATTATTATGAATTGTCGTGTATTATAATGTGTTTTGGTCTATATCTTAAGAACCATTTAAAATATTTTCACGATATAAAGTGCAAACTCGAGTACATGCACTTCTCTCATCGCGGTCGCCAACCCTGGTCCCTATGGCTGAAACAAAGTACCTTATTCTCCACCATGTTTGGTACTACTTTATTGTTTTTTTCAAAATAACACATATTTCCCTGCACTTCCTTACACTGACACACCACTAGGTTGCTTGCATATGAGACCCGAAGATCACATACGTGTATTTTTACGTAACACAAAGAGAAGCTCCCTAATTATATCAAACATATATATTTTTCTGAAATGGAAATGTTATCTTGTCTTCTGCAACCGTTTATTTTGATGCACCCTGTACATATATTTTCGATGTCAGTACAAAATATGTTGTTTTTATATTCTACACATCATAATAGGTACGAATGGCAAAAATTAGCAGAAAAAGCATAAACTGATAAAGTTAGTAACATATATTCTACATGAACGACTTTAACCCTTACCTTCTCAATGTGATCACATGACGCACACTTTCTGTAAAAAATTGACTCCAATTACCACTGAGTTATTCACTTCTCCTATAATATCCTTATTTGTCTTAAAAATGTTGGCTGGCAACCGCCTAACAATATATTATATGTCATTATATACATATTGAATTGTTATGAATTGTCGTGTATTATAATGTGTTCTGGTCTATATCTTAAGAACCATTTAGCATATTTTCACGAAATCAAGCTCAAACTCGAGTACATGCACTTCTCTCATCGCGGTCGCCAACCCGGGTCCCTATGGCTGAAACAAAGTACCTTATTTTCTACCATGTTTGGTACTACTTTATTGTTTTTTTCAAAATAACACATATTTCACTGTTCTTCCTTACACTTACACACCACTAGGTTGCTTGCATATGATACCCGAGGATCACATATGTGTATTTTTACGTAACACAAAGAGAAACTACCTAATTATATCAAACATTTATATTTTCCTGAAATGGAAATGTTATCTTGTCTTCTGCAACGGTTTATTTTGATGCACCCTGTATATATATTTTCAATGTCAGAGCAAAAAGTGTTGTTTTCATATTCTACACATCAGGATACGTACGAAACGCACAAATTAGCACAAAGAGCATAAAATAATTCATTTAGTAACATATATTCTACATTAACGAATTTAACCCTTACCTTCTCAATGAGATCACATGACGCACACCTTCTTAAAAAAATTCACACCAATTACCACTGAGTTATTCATTTTTCCTATAATTTTCTTTTTTATCTTAAAAATGTTGGCTGGCAACCGCCTAACAATATATTATATGTCATTATGTACATATTGAATTGTTATGAATTGTCGTGTATTATAATGTGTTTTGGTCTATATCTTAAGAACCATTTAACATATTTTCACGAAATAAAGCGCAACTCGAGTACATGCACTACTCTCATCGCGGTCGCCAACCCTGGTCCCTATGGCTGAAACAAAATACCTTAATCTCTACCATGTTTGGTACTACTTTATTGTTTTTTTCAAAATAACACATATTTCACTGCACATCCTTACACTCACAAACAAACCAGGTTGCTTGCAAATGACACCCGAGGATCACATATGTGTATTTTTAGGTAACACAAAGAGAAACTACCTAATTAAATCAAACATATATATTTTTCTGAAATGGAAATGTTATCTTGTCTTCAGCAACGGTTTATTTTGATGCACCCTGTATATATATATTTGATGTCAGAGCAAAATATGTTGTTTTCATATCCTACACATCAGGATACGTACGAAAGGAACGAATTAGCACAAAGAGCATAAAATAATTCATTTAGTAACATATATTCTACATTAACGACTTTAACCCTTACCTTCTCAATGACATCACATGACGCACACCTTCTTAAAAAAATTCACACCAATTACCACTGAGTTATTCATTTTTCCTATAATTTCCTTTTTTATCTTAAAAATGTTGGCTGGCAACCGCCTAACAATATATTATATGTCATTATGTACATATTGAATTGTTATGAATTGTCGTGTATTATAATGTGTTTTGGTCTATATCTTAAGAACCATTTAACATATTTTCACGAAATAAAGCGCAACTCGAGTACATGCACTACTCTCATCGCGGTCGCCAACCCGGGTCCCTGTGGCTGAAACAAAATACCTTAATCTCTACCATGTTTGGTACTACTTTATTGTTTTTTTCAAAATAACACATATTTCACTGCACATCCTTACACTTACACACCACTAAATTGCTTGCATATGACACCCGAGGATCACATATGTGTATTTTTACGTAACACAAAGAGCAACTACCTAATTATATCAAACATTTATATTTTTCTGAAATGGAAATGTTATCTTGTCTTCTGCAACAGTTTATTTTGATGCACCCTGTATATATATTTTCGATGTAAGAGCAAAATATGTTGTTTTCATATTCTACACATCAGGATACGTACGAAAGGCACAAATTAGCAGAAAAAACATAAAATAATGAAGTTAGTAACATATATTATACATGAACGACTTTAACCCTTACCTTCTCAATGAGATCACATGACGCACACCTTCTGTAAAAAATTGACTCCAATTACCACTGAGTTATTCAGTTATCCTATATTTTCTTTATTTCTCTTAAAAATGTTGGCTGGCAACCGCCTAACAATATATTATATGTCATTATGTACATATTGAATTGTTATGAATTGTCGTGTATTATAATTTGTTTTGGTCAATATCTTAAGAACCATTTAAGATATTTTCACGAAATAAAGCGCAAACTCGAGTACATGCACTACTCTCATCGCGGTCGCCAACCCGGGTCCCTATGGCTGAAACAAAGTACCTTATTCTCTACCATGTTTGGTACTACTTTATTATTTTTTTCAAAATGACACATATTTCAC
The DNA here is from genome assembly GCF_964235325.1 of Thermobia domestica. Taxonomy (NCBI): domain Eukaryota; kingdom Metazoa; phylum Arthropoda; class Insecta; order Zygentoma; family Lepismatidae; genus Thermobia; species Thermobia domestica. The sequence continues at coordinate 163,823,989 of NC_137469.1, forward strand.
TGTACATCCTTACACTTACACACCACTAGGTTGCTTGCATATGACACCCGAGGATCACATATGTGTATTTTTACGTAACACAAAGAGAAACTACCTAATTATATCAAACATTTATATTTTTCTGAAATGGAAATGTTATCTTGTCTTCTGCAACGGTTTATTTTGATGCACCCTGTATATATATTTTCGATGTCAGAGCAAAATATGTTGTTTTCATATTCTACACATCAGGATACGTACGAATGGCAAAAATTAGCAGAAAAAGCATAAAATGATGAAGTTAGTAACATATATCCTACATGAACGACTTTAACCCTTACCTTCTCAATGAGATCACATGACGCACACCTTCTGTAAAAAATTGACTCCAATTACCACTGAGTTATTCAGTTATCCTATATTTTCTTTATTTCTCTTAAAAATGTTGGCTGGCAACCGCCTAACAATATATTATATGTCATTATGTACATATTGAATTGTTATGAATTGTCGTGTATTATAATGTGTTTTGGTCTATATCTTAAGAACCATTTAGAATATTTTCACGAAATCAAGCTCAAACTCGAGTACATGCACTTCTCTCATCGCGGCCGCCAACTCGGGTCGCTATGGCTGAAACAAAGTACTTTATTCTCTACTAGGTTTGGTACTACTTTATTGTTTTTTTCAAAATAACATATTTCACGCACATCCTTACACTGACATACCACTAGTTTGCTTGCATATGAAACCCGAGGATCACATATGTGTATTTTTACGTAACAAAAAGAGAAACTACCTAATTATATCAAACATTTATATTTTTCTGAAATGGAAATGTTATCTTGTCTTCCGCAACGGTTTATTTTGATGCACCCTGTATATATATTTTCGATGTCAGAGCAAAATATGTTGTTTTCATATTCTACACATCAGGATACGTACGAAAGGCACAAATGAGCACAAAAAGCATAAAATAATGAATTTAGTAACATATATTCTACATGAACGACTTTAACCCTTACCTTCTCAATGAGATCACACGACGCACACATTCTGTAAGAAATTCACACCAATTACCACTGAGTTATTCATTTTTCCTATAATTTTCTTATTTCTCTTAAAAATGTTGGCTGGCAACCGCCTAACAATATATTATATGTCATTAAGTACATATTGAATTGTTATGAATTGTCGTGTATTATAATCTGTTTTGGTCTATATCTTAAGAACGATTTAACATATTTTCACGAAATAAAGCGCAAACTCGAGTACATGCACTACTCTCATCGCGGTCGCCAACCCGGGTCCCTATGGGTGAAACAAAGTACCTTATTCTCTACCATTTTGGTACTACTTTATTCTTTTTTTCAAAATAACACATATTTCACTGCACTTCCTTACACTGACACACCACTAAATGGCTTGCGTATGACCCCCGAAGATCACATATGTGTATTTTTACGTAACACAAAGAGAAACTACCTAATTATATCAAACATTTATATTTTTCTGAAATGGAAATGTTATCTTGTTTTCTGCAACGGTTTATTTTGATGCACCCTGTATATATATTTTCGATGTCAGAGCAAAATATGTTGTTTTCATATTCTACACATCAGGATACGTACGAAAGGCACAAATTAGCAGAAAACGCATAAAATAATGAATTTAGTAATATATATTCTACATTAAAGACTTTAACTCTTACCTTCTCAATGAGATCACATGACGCACACCTTCTGTAAAAAAATGACTCCAATTACCACTGAGTTATCAGTTTTCCTACAATTTTTTTTATTTCTGTTAAAAATCTTGGCTGGCAACCGCCTAACACTATATTATATGTCATTATGTAGATATTGGATTGTTATGAATCGTCGTGTATTATAATCTGTTTTGGTCTATATCTTAAGAACCATTTAACATATTTTCACAAAATAAATAGCAAACTCGAGTACATGCACTTCTCTCATCGCGGTCGCCAACCCGGGTCGCTATGGCTGAAACAAAGTACCTTATTCTCTTCTAAGTTTGGTACTATTTTATTGTTTTTTTCAAAATAACATATTTCGCTGCACATCCTTACACTAACACTCCACTGGTTTGCTTGCATATGACACCCGAGGATCACATATGTGTATTTTTACGTAACACAAAGAGAAACTACCTAATTATATCAAACATTTATATTTTTCTGAAATGGAAATATTATCTTGTCTTCTGCAACGGTTTATTTTGATGCACCCTGTATATATATTTTCGATGTCAGAGCAAAATATGTTGTTTTCATATTCTACACATCAAGATAGGTACGAATGTCAAAAAATTAGCAGAAAAAGCATAAAATGATAAAGTTAGTAACATATATTCTACATTAACGACTTTAACCCTTACCTTCTCAATGAGATCACATGACGCACACATTCTGTAAAAAATTGACTCCAATTACCACTGAGTTATTCATTTTTCCTATAATTTCCTTATTTGTCTTAAAAATGTTGGCTGGCAACCGCCTAACAATATATTATATGTCATTATGTACATATTGAATTGTTATGAATTGTCGTGTATTATAATCTGTTTTGGTCTATATCTTAAGAACCATTTAAAATATTTTCACGAAATAAAGCGCAAATTCGAGTACATGCACTACTCTCATCGCGGTCGCCAACCCGGGTCCCTATGGCTGAAACAAAGTACCTTATTCTCTACCATTTTGGTACTACTTTATTGTTTTTTTCAAAATAACACATATTTCACTGCACTTCCTTACAGTGACACACCACTAGGTTGCTTGCATATGAGACCCGAGGATCACATACGTGTGTTTTTACGTGACACAAAGAGAAACTACGTAATTATATCAAACTTCTATATTTTTCTGAAATCGAAGTGTTATCTTGTCTTCTGCAACGGTTTATTTTGATGCACCCTGTATACATATTTTCGATGTCAGAACAAAATATGTTGTTTTCATATGCTACACATCAGGATAGGTACGAAAGGCACAATTAGCAAAAAAAGCATAAAATAATGTAGTCAGTAACATATATTCTACATGAACGACTTTAACCCTTACCTTCTCAAAGAGATCACAAGACGCACACCTTCTGTAAAAAATTGACTCCAATTACCACTGAGTTATTCATATTTCCTATAATTTCCTTATTTGTCTTAAAAATGTTGGCTGGCAACCGCCTAACAATATATTATATGTCATTATGTACATATTGAATTGTTATGAATTGTCGTGTATTATAATCTGTTTTGGTCTATATCTTAAGAACCCTTTTACATATTTTCACGAAATAAAGTGCAAACTCGAGTAAATTCACTTCTCTCATCGCGGTCGCCAACCCGGGTCCCTGTGGCTGAAACAAAGTACCTTATTCTCTACCATGTTTGGTACTACTTTATTATTTTTTTGAAAATAACACATATTTCACTGCACATCCTTACACTGACATACCACTAGTTCGCTTGCATATGACACCCGAAGATCACATACATGTATTTTTACGTAACAAAAAGAGAAAGTACCTAATTATATCAAACACTTATATTTTTCTGAAATCGAAGTGTTATCTTGTCTTCCGCAACGGTTTATTTTGATGCACCCTGTATATATATTTTCGATGTCATAGCAAAATATGTTGTTTTCATATTCTGCACCTCAGGATACGTACGAAAGGCACAAATGAGCACAAAAAGCATAAAATATTGAATTTAGTAACATATATTCTACATGAACGACTTTAACCCTTACCTTCTCAATGAGATCAAATGACGCACACCTTCTGTAAAAAATTCGCACCAATTACCACTGAGTTATTCATTTTTCCTATAATTTCCTTATTTATCTTAAAAAATTTTGGCTGGCAATCGCCTAACAATATATTATATGCCATTAAGTACATATTGAATTGTTATGAATTGTCGTGTATTATAATCTGTTTTGGTCTATATCTTAAGAACCCTTTTACATATTTTCACGAAATAAAGCGCAAACTCGAGTACATGCACAACTCTCATCGCGGTCCCCAACCCGGGTCCCTATGGCTGAAACAAAGTACCTTATTCGATACCATTTTGGTAGTACTTTTTTGTTTTTTTCAAAATAACACATATTTCACTGCACTTCCTTACACTGACACACGACTAGGTTGCTTGCATATGAGACCCGGGGATCACATACGTGTATTTTTACGTAACACAAAGAGAAACTACGTAATTATATCAAACTTCTATATTTTTCTGAAATCGAAGTGTTATCTTGTCTTCTGCAACGGTTTATTTTGATGCACCCTGTATATATATTTTAGATGTCAGAGCAAAATATGTTGTTTTCATATGCTACACATCAGGATAGGTACGAAAGGCACAATTAGCACAAAGAGCATAAAATAATTCATTTAGTAACATATATTCTACATTAACGACTTTAACCCTTACCTTCTCAATGCGATCACATGACGCACACCTTCTGTAAAAAAATTCACACCAATTACCACTGAGTTATTCATTTTTCCTATAATTTCCTTATTTTCTTAAAAAAATTTGGCTGGCAACCGCCTAACAATATATTATATGCCATTAAGTACATATTGAATTGTTATGAATTGTCGTGTATTATAATCTGTTTTGGTCTATATCTTAAGAACCATTTAACATATTTTCACGAAATAAAGCGCAAACTCGAGGACATGCACTACTCTCATGGCGGTCGCCAACCCGGGTCCCTATGGCTGAAACAAAGTACCTTATTCTCTACCATTTTGGTACTACTTTATTGTTTTTTTCAAAATAACACATATTTCACTGCACTTCCTTACACTGACACACCACTAGGTTGCTTGCATATGAGACCCGAGGATCACATACGTGTGTTTTTACGTGACACAAAGAGAAACTACGTAATTATATCAAACTTCTATATTTTTCTGAAATCGAAGTGTTATCTTGTCTTCTGCAACGGTTCATTTTGATGCACCCTGTATACATATTTTCGATGTCAGAACAAAATATGTTGTTTTCATACGCTACACATCAGGATAGGTACGAGAGTCACAATTAGCACAAAAAGCATAAAATAATGTAGTCAGTAACATATATTCTACATGAACGACTTTAACCCTTACCTTCTCAATGAGATCACATGACGCACACCTTCTGTAAAAATTGTTTCCAATTACCACTGAGTTATTCATTTTTCCTATAATTTCCTTATTTATCCCTAAAGTGTTGGCTGGCAACCGCCTAACAAGATATTATATGTCATTATTTACATATTGAATTGTTATGAATTGTCGTGTATTATAATGTGTTTTGGTCTATATCTTAAGAACCATTTAGCATATTTTCACGAAATAAAGCGCAAACTCGAGTACATGCACTTCTCTCATCGCGGTCGCCAACCCGGGTCGCTATGGCTGAAACAAAGTACCTTATTCTCTACTATGTTTGGTGCTACTTTTTTGTTTTTTTAAAAATAACATATTTCACTGCACATCCTTACACTGACACACCACTAGTTTGCTTGCATATGACACCCGAGGATCACATATGTGTATTTTTACGTAACACTAAGAGAAACTACCTAATTATATCAAACTTTTATATTTTTCTTAAATGGAAGTTTTATCTTGTCTTCTGCAACGGTTTATTTTGATGCACCCTGTATATATATTTTCGATGTCAGTACAAATTTTGTTGTTTTCATATTCTACACATCAGGATAGGTACGAAAGGCAAAAATTAGCAGAAAAATCATAAAATAATAAAGTTAGTAACATATATTCTACATGAACGACTTTAACCATTATCTTCTCAATGAGATCACATGACGCACACCTTCTGTTAAAAAAATGACTCCAATTACCACTGAGTTATTCATTTTTCCTATAATTTACTTATTTGTCTTAAAAATGTTGGCTGGCAACCGCCTAACAATATATTATATGCCATTAAGTACATATTGAATTGTTATGAATTATCGTGTATTATAATCTGTTTTGGTCTATATCTTAAGAACCATTTAACATATTTTCACGAAATAAAAGCGCAAACTCGAGTACATACACTACTCTCATCGCGGTCGCCTACCCGGGTCCCTATGGCTGAAACAAAGTACCTTATTCTCTACCATTTTGGTACTACTTTATTGTTTTTTTCAAAATAACACATATTTCACTGCACTTCCTTACACTGACACACCACTAGGTTGCTTGCATATGAGACCCGAGGATCACATACGTGTGTTTTTACGTGACACAAAGAGAAACTACGTAATTATATCAAACTTCTATATTTTTCTGAAATCGAAGTGTTATCTTGTCTTCTGCAACGGTTCATTTTGATGCACCCTGTATACATATTTTCGATGTCAGAACAAAATATGTTGTTTTCATACGCTACACATCAGGATAGGTACGAGAGGCACAATTAGCACAAAAAGCATAAAATAATGTAGTCAATAACATATATTCTACATGAACGACTTTAACCCTTACCTTCTCAATGAGATCACATGACGCACACCTTCTGTAAAAAATTGACTCCAATTACCACTGAGTTATTCATTTTTCCTATAATTTCCTTATTTCTCTTAAAAATGTTGGTTGGCAACCGCCTAACAATATATTATATGTCATTATGTACATATTGAATTGTTATGAATTGTCGTGTATTATAATGTGTTTTGGTCTATATCGTAAGAACCATTTAACATATTTTCACGAAATAAAGCGCAAACTCGAGTACATGCACTGCTCTCATCGCGGTCGCCAACCAGGGTCCCTATGGCTGAAACAAAGTACCTTATTCTCTACCATGTTTGGTACTACTTTATTGTTTTTTTTCAAAATAACACATATTTCACTGCACTTCCTTACATTGACACACCACTAGGTTGCTTGCATATGAGACCCGAGGATCACATACGTGTGTTTTTACGTGACACAAAGAGAAACTACGTAATTATATCAAACTTCTATATTTTTCTGAAATCGAAGTGTTATCTTGTCTTCTGCAACGGTTCATTTTGATGCACCCTGTATACATATTTTCGATGTCAGAACAAAATATGTTGTTTTCATACGCTACACATCAGGATAGGTACGAGAGGCACAATTAGCACAAAAAGCATAAAATAATGTAGTCAATAACATATATTCTACATGAACGACTTTAACCCTTACCTTCTCAATGAGATCACATGACGCACACCTTCTGTAAAAAATTGACTCCAATTACCACTGAGTTATTCATTTTTCCTATAATTTCCTTATTTATCTTAAAAGTGTTGGCTGGCAACCGCCTAACAATATATAAGATGTCATTATTTACATATTGAATTGTTATGAATTGTTGTGTATTATAATGTGTTTTGGTCTATATCTTAAGAACCATTTAACATATTTTCACGAAATAAAGCGCAACTCGAGTACATGCACGACTTTCGTCGCGGTCGCCAACCCGGGTCCCTAAGGCTGAAACAAAGTACCTTATTTTCTACCATGTTTGGCAGTACTTTACTATTTTTTTTTTCAAAATAACACATATTTCACTGCACATCCTTACACTGACACACCACTAAATGGCTTGCATATGACACCCGAAAATCACATCTGTGTATTTTTACGTAACACAAAGAGAAACTACCTAATTCTATCAAACTTTTATATTTTTCTGAAATGGAAGTGTTATCTTGTCTTCTGCAACGGTTTATTTTGATGCATCCTGTATATATATTTTTGATGCTAAAACAAAATATGTTGTTTTCATATTCTACACATCAGGATAGGTACGAAAGGCAAAAATTAGCAGAAAAAGCATAAAATAATGAAGTTAGTAACATATATTCTACATGAACAACTTTAACACTTACCTTCTCAATAAGATCACACGACGCAGACCTTTTGTAAAAAAATGACTCCAATTACCACTGAGTTATTCATTTTTCCTATAATTTCCTTATTTGTCTTAAAAATGTTGGCTGGCAACTGCCTAACAATATATTATATGTCATTATGTACATATTGAATTGTTATGAATTATCGTGTATTAATTATGTGTTTTGGTCTATATCTTAAGAACCATTTAGCATATTCACACGAAATCAAGCTCAAACTCGAGTACATGCACTTCTCTCATCGCGGTCGCCAACCCGGGTCGCTATGGCTGAAACAAAGTACCTTATTCTCAACTATGTTTGATGCTACTTTAGTGTTTTTTTCAAAATAACATATTTCACTGCACATCCTTACACTGACACACCACTAGTTTGCTTGCATATGACACCCGAGGATCACATATGGGTATTTTTACGTAACACAAAGAGAAACTACCTAATTATATCAAACTTTTATATTTTTCTTAAATGGAAGTTTTATCTTGTCTTCTGCAACGGTTTATTTTGATGCACCCTGTATATATATTTTCGATGTCAGTACAAATTTTGTTGTTTTCATATTCTACACATCAGGATAGGTACGAAAGGCAAAAATTAGCAGAAAAATCATAAAATAATAAAGTTAGTAACATATATTCTACATGAAGAACTTTAACCATTATCTTCTGAATGAGATCACATGACGCACACCTTCTGTTAAAAAAATGACTCCAATTACCACTGAGTTATTCATTTTTCCTATAATTTACTTATTTGTCTTAATAATGTTGGCTGGCAACCGCCTAACAATATATCATATGCCATTAAGTACATATTGAATTGTTATGAATTGTCGTGTATTATAATCTGTTTTGGTCTATATCTTAAGAACGATTTAACATATTTTCACGAAATAAAGCGCAAACTCGAGTACATGCACTACTCTCATCGCGGTCGCCAACCCGGGTCCCTATGGCTGAAACAAAGTACCTTATTCTCTACCATTTTGGTACTACTTTATTCTTTTTTTCAAAATAACACATATTTCACTGCACTTCCTTACACTGACACACCACTAAATGGCTTGCGTATGACCCCCGAAGATCACATATGTGTATTTTTACGTAACACAAAGAGAAACTACCTAATTATATCAAACATTTATATTTTTCTGAAATGGAAATGTTATTTTGTTTTCTGCAACGGTTTATTTTGATGGACCCTGTATATATATTTTCGATGTCAGAGCAAAATATGTTGTTTTCATATTCTACACATCAGGATACGTACGAAAGGCACAAATTAGCAGAAAAAGCATAAAATAATGAATTTAGTAATATATATTCTACATTAAAGACTTTAACTCTTACCTTCTCAATGAGATCACATGACGCACACCTTCTGTAAAAAAATGACTCCAATTACCACTGAGTTATCAGTTTTCCTACAATTTTTTTATTTCTGTTAAAAATCTTGGCTGGCAACCGCCTAACACTATATTATATGTCATTATGTAGATATTGGATTGTTATGAATCGTCGTGTATTATAATCTGTTTTGGTCTATATCTTAAGAACCATTTAACATATTTTCACAAAATAAATAGCAAACTCGAGTACATGCACTTCTCTCATCGCGGTCGCCAACCCGGGTCGCTATGGCTGAAACAAAGTACCTTATTCTCTTCTAAGTTTGGTACTATTTTATTGTTTTTTTCAAAATAACATATTTCGCTGCACATCCTTACACTGACACTCCACTGGTTTGCTTGCATATGACACCCGAGGATCACATATGTGTATTTTTACGTAACACAAAGAGAAACTACCTAATTATATCAAACATTTATATTTTTCTGAAATGGAAATATTATCTTGTCTTCTGCAACGGTTTATTTTGATGCACCCTGTATATATATTTTCGATGTCAGAGCAAAATATGTTGTTTTCATATTCTACACATCAAGATAGGTACGAATGTCAAAAAATTAGCAGAAAAAGCATAAAATGATAAAGTTAGTAACATATATTCTACATTAACGACTTTAACCCTTACCTTCTCAATGAGATCACATGACGCACACATTCTGTAAAAAATTGACTCCAATTACCACTGAGTTATTCATTTTTCCTATAATTTCCTTATTTGTCTTAAAAATGTTGGCTGGCAACCGCCTAACAATATATTATATGTCATTATGTACATATTGAATTGTTATGAATTGTCGTGTATTATAATGTGTTTTGGTCTATATCTTAAGAACCATTTAAAATATTTTCACGATATAAAGTGCAAACTCGAGTACATGCACTTCTCTCATCGCGGTCGCCAACCCTGGTCCCTATGGCTGAAACAAAGTACCTTATTCTCCACCATGTTTGGTACTACTTTATTGTTTTTTTCAAAATAACACATATTTCCCTGCACTTCCTTACACTGACACACCACTAGGTTGCTTGCATATGAGACCCGAAGATCACATACGTGTATTTTTACGTAAAACAAAGAGAAGCTCCCTAATTATATCAAACATATATATTTTTCTGAAATGGAAATGTTATCTTGTCTTCTGCAACGGTTTATTTTGATGCACCCTGTACATATATTTTCGATGTCAGTACAAAATATGTTGTTTTTATATTCTACACATCATAATAGGTACGAATGGCAAAAATTAGCAGAAAAAGCATAAACTGATAAAGTTAGTAACATATATTCTACATGAACGACTTTAACCCTTACCTTCTCAATGTGATCACATGACGCACACTTTCTGTAAAAAATTGACTCCAATTACCACTGAGTTATTCACTTTTCCTATAATATCTTTATTTGTCTTAAAAATGTTGGCTGGCAACCGCCTAACAATATATTGTATGTCATTATGTACATATTGAATTGTTATGAATTGTCGTGTATTATAATGTGTTCTGGTCTATATCTTAAGAACCATTTAGCATATTTTCACGAAATCAAGCTCAAACTCGAGTACATGCACTTCTCTCATCGCGGTCGCCAACCCGGGTCCCTATGGCTGAAACAAAGTATGTTATTCTCTACCATGTTTGGTACTACTTTATTGTTTTTTTCAAAATAACACATATTTCACTGTTCTTCCTTACACTTACACACCACTAGGTTGCTTGCATATGATACCCGAGGATCACATATGTGTATTTTTACGTAACACAAAGAGAAACTACCTAATTATATCAAACATTTATATTTTCCTGAAATGGAAATGTTATCTTGTCTTCTGCAACGGTTTATTTTGATGCACCCTTTATATATATTTTCAATGTCAGAGCAAAAAGTGTTGTTTTCATATTCTACACATCAGGATACGTACGAAACGCACAAATTAGCACAAAGAGCATAAAATAATTCATTTAGTAACATATATTCTACATTAACGACTTTAACCCTTACCTTCTCAATGAGATCACATGACGCACACCTTCTTAAAAAAATTCACACCAATTACCACTGAGTTATTCATTTTTCCTATAATTTCCTTTTTTATCTTAAAAATGTTGGCTGGCAACCGCCTAACAATATATTATATGTCATTATGTACATATTGAATTGTTATGAATTGTCGTGTATTATAATGTGTTTTGGTCTATATCTTAAGAACCATTTAACATATTTTCACGAAATAAAGCGCAACTCGAGTACATGCACTACTCTCATCGCGGTCGCCAACCCGGGTCCCTGTGGCTGAAACAAAATACCTTAATCTCTACCATGTTTGGTACTACTTTATTGTTTTTTTCAAAATAACACATATTTCACTGCACATCCTTACACTTACACACCACTAGGTTGCTTGCATATGACACCCGAGGATCACATATGTGTATTTTTACGTAATACAAAGAGAAACTACCTAATTATATCAAACATTTATATTTTTCTGAAATGGAAGTGTTATCTTGTCTTCTGCAACGGTTTATTTTGATGCATCCTGTATATATATTTTCGATGCCAAAACAAAATATGTTGTTTTCATATTCTACACATCAGGATACGTACGAAAGGCACAAATTAGCAGAAAAAGCATAAAATAATGAAGTTAGTAACATATATTATACATGAACGACTTTAACCCTTACCTTCTCAATGAGATCACATGACGCACACCTTCTGTAAAAAATTGACTCCAATTACCACTGAGTTATTCAGTTATACTATATTTTCTTTATTTCTCTTAAAAATGTTGGCTGGCAACCGCCTAACAATATATTATATGTCATTATGTACATATTGAATTGTTATGAATTGTCGTGTATTATAATTTGTTTTGGTCAATATCTTAAGAACCATTTAAGATATTTTCACGAAATAAAGCGCAATTCGAGTACATGCACTACTCTCATCGCGGTCGCCAACCCGGGTCCCTATGGCTGAAACAAAGTACCTTATTCTCTACCATGTTTGGTACTACTTTATTGTTTTTTTCAAAATAACACATATTTCACTGCACATCCTTACACTGACACACCACTAAATTGCTTGCATATGACACCCGAGGATCACATATGTGTATTTTTACGTAACACAAAGAGAAACTACCTTATTATATCAAACATTTATATTTTTCTGAAATGGAAATGTTATCTTGTCTTCTGCAACGGTTTATTTTGATGCACCCTGTATATATATTTTCGATGTCAGAGCAAAATATGTTGTTTTCATATTCTACACATCAGGATACGTACGAAAGGCACAAATTAGCAGAAAAAGCATAAAATAATGAAGTTAGTAACATATATTATACATGAACGACTTTAACCCTTACCTTCTCAATGAGATCACATGACGCACACCTTCTGTAAAAAATTGACTCCAATTACCACTGAGTTATTCAGTTATCCTATATTTTCTTTATTTCTCTTAAAAATGTTGGCTGGCAACCGCCTAACAATATATTATATGTCATTATGTACATATTGAATTGTTATGAATTGTCGTGTATTATAATTTGTTTTGGTCAATATCTTAAGAACCATTTAAGATATTTTCACGAAATAAAGCGCAAACTCGAGTACATGCACTACTCTCATCGCGGTCGCCAACCCGGGTCCCTATGGCTGAAACAAAGTACCTTATTCTCTACCATGTTTGGTACTACTTTATTATTTTTTTCAAAATGACACATATTTCACTGTACATCCTTACACTTACACACCACTAGGTTGCTTGCATATGACACCCGAGGATCACATATGTGTATTTTTACGTAACACAAAGAGAAACTACCTAATTATATCAAACATTTATATTTTTCTGAAATGGAAATGTTATCTTGTCTTCTGCAACGGTTTATTTTGATGCACCCTGTATATATATTTTCGATGTCAGAGAAAAATATGTTGTTTTCATATTCTACACATCAGGATACGTACGAATAGCAAAAATTAGCAGAAAAAGCATAAAATGATGAAGTTAGTAACATATATCCTACATGAACGACTTTAACCCTTACCTTCTTAATGAGATCACATGACGCACACCTTCTGTAAAAAATTGACTCCAATTAACACTGAGTTATTCATTTTTCCTATAATTTCCTTATTTGTCTTAAAAATGTTGGCTGGCAACTACCCAACAATATATTTTATGTCATTTTGTACATATTGAATTGTTATGAATTGTCGTGTATTATAATGTGTTTTGGTCTATATCTTAAGAACCATTTAGCATATTTTCACGAAATCAAGCTCAAACTCGAGTACATGCACTTCTCTCATCGCGGCCGCCAACTCGGGTCGCTATGGCTGAAACAAAGTACTTTATTCTCTACTAGGTTTGGTACTACTTTATTGTTTTTTTCAAAATAACATATTTCACGCACATCCTTACACTGACATACCACTAGTTTGCTTGCATATGAAACCCGAGGATCACATATGTGTATTTTTACGTAACAAAAAGAGAAACTACCTAATTATATCAAACATTTATATTTTTCTGAAATGGAAATGTTACCTTGTCTTCCGCAACGGTTTATTTTGATGCACCCTGTATATATATTTTCGATGTCAGAGCAAAATATGTTGTTTTCATATTCTACACATCAGGATACGTACGAAAGGCACAAATGAGCACAAAAAGCATAAAATAATGAATTTAGTAACATATATTCTACATGAACGACTTTAACCCTTACCTTCTCAATGAGATCACATGACGCACACCTTCTGTAAAAAATTCACACCAATTACCACTGAGATATTCATTTTTCCTATAATTTCCTTATTTATCTTAAAAATGTTGGCTAGCAACCGCCTAACAATATATTATATGCCATTAAGTATATATTGAATTGTTATGAATATTCGTGTATTATAATCTGTTTTGGTCTATATCTTAAGAACCATTTAACATATTTTCACGAAATAAAGCGCAAACTCGAGTACATGCACTTCTCTCATCGCGGTTGCCAACCCGGGTCCCTATGGCTGAAACAAAGTACCTTATTCTCTACCATTTTGGTAGTACTTTATTGTTTTTTTCAAAATAACACCTATTTCACTGCACTTCCTTACACTGACACACCACTAGGTTGCTTGCATATGAGACCCGGGGATCACATACGTGTATTTTTACGTAACACAAAGAGAAACTACGTAATTATATCAAACATTTATATTTTTCTGAAATCGAAGTGTTATCTTGTCTTTTGCAACGGTTTATTTTGATGCACCCTGTATATATATTTTCAATGTCAGAGCAAAAAGTGTTGTTTTCATATTCTACACATCAGGATACGTACGAAAGGCACAAATTAGCACAAAGAGCATAAAATAATTCATTTAGTAACATATATTCTACATTAACGACTTTAACCCTTACCTTCTCAATGAGATCACATGACGCACACCTTCTTAAAAAAATTCACACCAATTACCACTGAGTTATTCATTTTTACCATAATTTCCTTTTTTATCTTAAAAATGTTGGCTGGCAACCGCCTAACAATATATTATATGTCATTATGTACATATTGAATTGTTATGAATTGTCGTGTATTATAATGTGTTTTGGTCTATATCTTAAGAACCATTTAACATATTTTCACGAAATAAAGCGCAAACTCGAGTACATGCACTACTCTCATCGCGGTCGCGAACCCGGGTCCCTATGGCTGAAACAAAATACCTTAATCTCTACCATGTTTGGTACTACTTTATAGTTTTTTTTCAAAATAACACATATTTCACTGCACATCCTTACACTCACAAACAAACCAGGTTGCTTGCAAATGACACCCGAGGATCACATATTTGTATTTTTACGTAACACAAAGAGAAACTACCTAATTAAATCAAACATATATATTTTTCTGAAATGGAAATGTTATCTTGTCTTCTGCAACGGTTTATTTTGATGCACCCTGTATATATATTTTCGATGTCAGAGCAAAATATGTTGTTTTCATATTCTACACATCAGGATAGGCACGAATGGAAAAAATTAGCAGAAAAAGCATACAATGATAAAGTTAGTAACATATATTCTACATGAACGACTTTAACCCTTACCTTCTCAATGATATCACATGACGCACACCTTCTGTAAAAAATTGACTCCAATTACCACTGAGTTATTCATTTTTCCTATAATTTCCTTATTTGTCTTAAAAATGTTGGCTGGCAACTGCCTAACAATATATTATATGTCATTATGTACATATTGAATTGTTATGAATTGTCGTGTATTATAATGTGTTTTGGTCTATATCTTAAGAACCATTTAGCATATTTTCACGAAATCAAGCTCAAACTCGAGTACATGCACTTCTCTCTTCGCGGTCGCCAACCCGGTTCGCTATAGCTGAAACAAAGTACCTTATTCTCAACTATGTTTGGTGCTACTTTTTTGTTTTTTTCAAAATAACATATTTCACTGCACATCCTTACACTGACACACCACTAGTTTGCTTGCATATGACACCCGAGGATCACATATGTGTATTTTTACGTAACACAAAGAGAAACTACCTAATTATATCAAACTTTTATATATTTCTTAAATGGAAGTTTTATCTTGTCTTCTGCAACGGTTTATTTTGATGCACCCTGTATATATATTTTCGATGTCAGTACAAATTTTGTTGTTTTCATATTCTACACATCAGGATAGGTACGAATAGCAAAAATTAGCAGAAAAATCATAAAATAATAAAGTTAGTAACATATATTCTACATGAACGACTTTAACCATTATCTTCTCAATGAGATCACATGACGCACACCTTCTGTTAAAAAAATGACTCCAATTACCACTGAGTTATTCATTTTTCCTATAATTTACTTATTTGTCTTAAAAATGTTGACTGGCAACCGCCTAACAATATATTATATGCCATTAAGTACATATTGAATTGTTATGAATTGTCGTGTATTATAATCTGTTTTGGTCTATATCTTAAGAACCATTTAACATATTTTCACGAAATAAAGCGCAAACTCGAGTACATGCACTACTCTCATCGCGGTCGCCAACCCGGGTCCCTATGGCTGAAACAAAGTACCTTATTCTCTTCCATTTTGGTACTACTTTATTGTTTTTTTCAAAATAACACATATTTCACTGCACTTCCTTACACTGACACACCACTAGGTTGCTTGCATATGAGACCCGAGGATCACATACGTGTGTTTTTACGTGACACAAAGAGAAACTATGTAATTATATCAAACTTCTATATTTTTCTGAAATCGAAGTGTTATCTTGTCTTCTGCAACGGTTCATTTTGATGCACCCTGTATACATATTTTCGATGTCAGAACAAAATATGTTGTTTTCATATGCTACACATCAGGATAGGTACGAGAGGCACAATTAGCACAAAAAGCATAAAATAATGTAGTCAGTAACATATATTCTACATGAACGACTTTAACCCTTACCTTCTCAATGAGATCACATGACGCACACCTTCTGTAAAAAATTGTCTCCAATTACCACTGAGTTATTCATTTTTCCTATAATTTCCTTATTTCTCTTAAAAATGATGGTTGGCAACCGCCTAAAAATATATTATATGTCATTATGTACATATTGAATTGTTATGAATTGACGTGTATTATAATGTGTTTTGGTCTATATCTTAAGAACCATTTAACATATTTCCACGAAATAAAGCGCAAACTCGAGTACATGCACTACTCTCATCGCGGTCGCCAACCCGGGTCCCTATGGCTGAAACAAAGTACCTTATTCTCTACCATGTTTGGTACTACTTTATTGTTTTTTTTCAAAATAACACATATTTCACTGCACTTCCCTACACTTACACACCACTAGGTTGCTTGCATATGACAACCGAGGATCATATATGTTTATTTTTACGTAACACAAAGAGAAACTACCTAATTATATCAAACATTTATATTTTTCTGAAATGGAAGTGTTATCTTGTCTTTTGCAACGTTTTATTTTGATGCACCCTGTATATATATTTTCGATGTTAGAGCAAAATATGTTGTTTTCATATTCTAGACATCAGGATACGTACGAAAGGCACAAATTAGCACAAAGAGCATAAAATAATGAATTTAGTAACATATATTCTACATTAACGACTTTAACCCTTACATTCTCAATGAGATCACATGACGCACACCTGTCAAAAATTGCTTCCAATTACCACTGACTTATTCATTTTTGTGATAATTTTCTTCTTTCACGTAAAAATTTTGGCTGGCAACCGCCTAACAGTATATTATATGTCATTATGTACATATTGAATTGTTATGAATTGTCGTGTATTATAATGTGTTTTGGTCTATATCTTAAGAACCATTTAGCATATTTTCACGAAATCAAGCTCAAACTCGAGTACATGCACTTCTCTCATCGCGGCCGCCAACTCGGGTCGCTATGGCTGAAACAAAGTACTTTATTCTCTACTAGGTTTGGTACTACTTTATTGTTTTTTTCAAAATAACATATTTCACTCACATCCTTACACTGACCTACCACTAGTTTGCTTGCATATGAAACCCGAGGATCAGATATGTGTATTTTTACGTAACAAAAAGAGAAACTACCTAATTATATCAAACATTTATATTTTTCTAAAATGAAAAAGTTATCTTGTCTTCCGCAACGGTTTATTTTGATGCACCCTGTATATATATTTTCGATGTCAGAGCAAAATAGGTTGTTTTCATATTCTACACATCAGGATACGTACGAAAGGCACAAATGAGCACAAAAAGCATAAAATAATGAATTTAGTAACATATATTCTACATGAACGACTTTAACCCGTACCTTCTCAATGAGATCACATGACGCACACCTTCTGTAAAAAATTCTCACCAATTACCACTGAGTTATTCATTTTTCCTATAATTTCCTTATTTATCTTAAAAATGTTGGCTGGCAACCGCCTAACAATATATTATATGCCATTAAGTATATATTGAATTGTTATGAATATTCGTGTATTTAATCTGTTTTGGTCTATATCTTAAGAACCATTTAACATATTTTCACGAAATAAAGCGCAAACTCGAGTACATGCACTTCTCTCATCGCGGTTGCCAACACGGGTCCCTATGGCTGAAACAAAGTACCTTATTCTCTACCATTTTGGTAGTACTTTATTGTTTTTTTCAAAATAACACCTATTTCACTGCACTTCCTTACACTGACACACCACTAGGTTGCTTGCATATGAGACCCGGGGATCACATACGTGTATTTTTACGTAACACAAAGAGAAACTACGTAATTATATCAAACTTCTATATTTTTCTGAAATCGAAGTGTTATCTTGTCTTCTGCAACGGTTTATTTTGATGCACCCTCTATATATATTTTCGATGTCAGAACAAAATATGTTGTTTTCATATGCTACACATCAGGATAAGTACGAAAGGCGCAATTAGCACAAAAAGCATAAAATAATTCATTTAGTAACATATATTCTATATTAACGACTTTAACCCTTACCTTCTCAATGAGATCACATGACGCACAATTTCTGTAAAAAATTGACTCCAATTACCACTGAGTTATTCATTTTTACTATAATTTTTTTATTTCTCTTAAAAATGTTGGTTGGCAACCGCCTAACAATATATTATATGTCATTATGTACATATTGAATTATTATGAATTGTCGTGTATTATAATGTGTTTTGGTCTATATCTTAAGAACCATTTAAAATATTTTCACGATATAAAGTGCAAACTCGAGTACATGCACTTCTCTCATCGCGGTCGCCAACCCTGGTCCCTATGGCTGAAACAAAGTACCTTATTCTCCACCATGTTTGGTACTACTTTATTGTTTTTTTCAAAATAACACATATTTCCCTGCACTTCCTTACACTGACACACCACTAGGTTGCTTGCATATGAGACCCGAAGATCACATACGTGTATTTTTACGTAACACAAAGAGAAGCTCCCTAATTATATCAAACATATATATTTTTCTGAAATGGAAATGTTATCTTGTCTTCTGCAACCGTTTATTTTGATGCACCCTGTACATATATTTTCGATGTCAGTACAAAATATGTTGTTTTTATATTCTACACATCATAATAGGCACGAATGGCAAAAATTAGCAGAAAAAGCATAAACTGATAAAGTTAGTAACATATATTCTACATGAACGACTTTAACCCTTACCTTCTCAATGTGATCACATGACGCACACTTTCTGTAAAAAATTGACTCCAATTACCACTGAGTTATTCACTTCTCCTATAATATCCTTATTTGTCTTAAAAATGTTGGCTGGCAACCGCCTAACAATATATTATATGTCATTATGTACATATTGAATTGTTATGAATTGTCGTGTATTATAATGTGTTCTGGTCTATATCTTAAGAACCATTTAGCATATTTTCACGAAATCAAGCTCAAACTCGAGTACATGCACTTCTCTCATCGCGGTCGCCAACCCGGGTCCCTATGGCTGAAACAAAGTACCTTATTTTCTACCATGTTTGGTACTACTTTATTGTTTTTTTCAAAATAACACATATTTCACTGTTCTTCCTTACACTTACACACCACTAGGTTGCTTGCATATGATACCCGAGGATCACATATGTGTATTTTTACGTAACACAAAGAGAAACTACCTAATTATATCAAACATTTATATTTTCCTGAAATGGAAATGTTATCTTGTCTTCTGCAACGGTTTATTTTGATGCACCCTGTATATATATTTTCAATGTCAGAGCAAAAAGTGTTGTTTTCATATTCTACACATCAGGATACGTACGAAACGCACAAATTAGCACAAAGAGCATAAAATAATTCATTTAGTAACATATATTCTACATTAACGAATTTAACCCTTACCTTCTCAATGAGATCACATGACGCACACCTTCTTAAAAAAATTCACACCAATTACCACTGAGTTATTCATTTTTCCTATAATTTTCTTTTTTATCTTAAAAATGTTGGCTGGCAACCGCCTAACAATATATTATATGTCATTATGTACATATTGAATTGTTATGAATTGTCGTGTATTATAATGTGTTTTGGTCTATATCTTAAGAACCATTTAACATATTTTCACGAAATAAAGCGCAACTCGAGTACATGCACTACTCTCATCGCGGTCGCCAACCCTGGTCCCTATGGCTGAAACAAAATACCTTAATCTCTACCATGTTTGGTACTACTTTATTGTTTTTTTCAAAATAACACATATTTCACTGCACATCCTTACACTCACAAACAAACCAGGTTGCTTGCAAATGACACCCGAGGATCACATATGTGTATTTTTAGGTAACACAAAGAGAAACTACCTAATTAAATCAAACATATATATTTTTCTGAAATGGAAATGTTATCTTGTCTTCAGCAACGGTTTATTTTGATGCACCCTGTATATATATATTTGATGTCAGAGCAAAATATGTTGTTTTCATATCCTACACATCAGGATACGTACGAAAGGAACGAATTAGCACAAAGAGCATAAAATAATTCATTTAGTAACATATATTCTACATTAACGACTTTAACCCTTACCTTCTCAATGACATCACATGACGCACACCTTCTTAAAAAAATTCACACCAATTACCACTGAGTTATTCATTTTTCCTATAATTTCCTTTTTTATCTTAAAAATGTTGGCTGGCAACCGCCTAACAATATATTATATGTCATTATGTACATATTGAATTGTTATGAATTGTCGTGTATTATAATGTGTTTTGGTCTATATCTTAAGAACCATTTAACATATTTTCACGAAATAAAGCGCAACTCGAGTACATGCACTACTCTCATCGCGGTCGCCAACCCGGGTCCCTGTGGCTGAAACAAAATACCTTAATCTCTACCATGTTTGGTACTACTTTATTGTTTTTTTCAAAATAACACATATTTCACTGCACATCCTTACACTTACACACCACTAAATTGCTTGCATATGACACCCGAGGATCACATATGTGTATTTTTACGTAACACAAAGAGCAACTACCTAATTATATCAAACATTTATATTTTTCTGAAATGGAAATGTTATCTTGTCTTCTGCAACAGTTTATTTTGATGCACCCTGTATATATATTTTCGATGTAAGAGCAAAATATGTTGTTTTCATATTCTACACATCAGGATACGTACGAAAGGCACAAATTAGCAGAAAAAACATAAAATAATGAAGTTAGTAACATATATTATACATGAACGACTTTAACCCTTACCTTCTCAATGAGATCACATGACGCACACCTTCTGTAAAAAATTGACTCCAATTACCACTGAGTTATTCAGTTATCCTATATTTTCTTTATTTCTCTTAAAAATGTTGGCTGGCAACCGCCTAACAATATATTATATGTCATTATGTACATATTGAATTGTTATGAATTGTCGTGTATTATAATTTGTTTTGGTCAATATCTTAAGAACCATTTAAGATATTTTCACGAAATAAAGCGCAAACTCGAGTACATGCACTACTCTCATCGCGGTCGCCAACCCGGGTCCCTATGGCTGAAACAAAGTACCTTATTCTCTACCATGTTTGGTACTACTTTATTATTTTTTTCAAAATGACACATATTTCACTGTACATCCTTACACTTACACACCACTAGGTTGCTTGCATATGACACCCGAGGATCACATATGTGTATTTTTACGTAACACAAAGAGAAACTACCTAATTATATCAAACATTTATATTTTTCTGAAATGGAAATGTTATCTTGTCTTCTGCAACGGTTTATTTTGATGCACCCTGTATATATATTTTCGATGTCAGAGCAAAATATGTTGTTTTCATATTCTACACATCAGGATACGTACGAATGGCAAAAATTAGCAGAAAAAGCATAAAATGATGAAGTTAGTAACATATATCCTACATGAACGACTTTAACCCTTACCTTCTCAATGAGATCACATGACGCACACCTTCTGTAAAAAATTGACTCCAATTACCACTGAGTTATTCAGTTATCCTATATTTTCTTTATTTCTCTTAAAAATGTTGGCTGGCAACCGCCTAACAATATATTATATGTCATTATGTACATATTGAATTGTTATGAATTGTCGTGTATTATAATGTGTTTTGGTCTATATCTTAAGAACCATTTAGCATATTTTCACGAAATCAAGCTCAAACTCGAGTACATGCACTTCTCTCATCGCGGCCGCCAACTCGGGTCGCTATGGCTGAAACAAAGTACTTTATTCTCTACTAGGTTTGGTACTACTTTATTGTTTTTTTCAAAATAACATATTTCACGCACATCCTTACACTGACATACCACTAGTTTGCTTGCATATGAAACCCGAGGATCACATATGTGTATTTTTACGTAACAAAAAGAGAAACTACCTAATTATATCAAACATTTATATTTTTCTGAAATGGAAATGTTATCTTGTCTTCCGCAACGGTTTATTTTGATGCACCCTGTATATATATTTTCGATGTCAGAGCAAAATATGTTGTTTTCATATTCTACACATCAGGATACGTACGAAAGGCACAAATGAGCACAAAAAGCATAAAATAATGAATTTAGTAACATATATTCTACATGAACGACTTTAACCCTTACCTTCTCAATGAGATCACACGACGCACACATTCTGTAAGAAATTCACACCAATTACCACTGAGTTATTCATTTTTCCTATAATTTTCTTATTTATCTTAAAAATGTTGGCTGGCAACCGCCTAACAATATATTATAGGCCATTAAGTATATATTGAATTGTTATGAATTGTCGTGTATTATAATCTGTTTTTTGTCTATATCTTAAGAACCATTTAACATATTTTCACGAAATAAAGCGCAAACTCTAGTACATGCACTTCTCTCATTGCGGTTGCCAACCCGGGTCCCTATGGCTGAAACAAAGTACCTTATTCTCTACCATGTTTGGTAGTACTTTATTGTTTTTTTCAAAATAACACCTATTTCACTGCACCTCCTTACACTGACACACCACTAGGTTGCTTGCATATGAGACCTGGGGATCACATACGTGTATTTTTACGTAACACAAAGAGAAACTATGTAATTATATCAAACTTCTATATTTTTCTGAAATCAAAGTGTTATCTTGTCTTCTGCAACGGTTTATTTTGATGCACCCTCTATATATATTTTCGATGTCAGAACAAAATATGTTGTTTTCATATGCTACACATCAGGATAGGTACGAAAGGCGCAATTAGCACAAAAAGCATAAAATAATTCATTAAGTAACATATATTCTACATTAACGACTTTAACCCTTACCTTCTCAATGAGATCACATGACACAAAATTTCTGAAAAAAATTGACTCCAATTACCACTGAGTTATTCATTTTTCCTATAATTTCCTTATTTCTCTTAAAAATGTTGGTTGGCAACCGCCTAACAATATATTATATGTCATTATGTACATATTGAATTGTTATGAATTGTCGTGTATTATAATGTGTTTTGGTCTATATCTTAAGAACCATTTAACATATTTTCACGAAATAAAGCTCAAAGTCGAGTACATGCACTTCTCTCATCGCGGTCGCCAACCCTGGTCCCTATGGCTGAAACAAAGTACCTTATTCTCTACCATGTTTGGTACTACTTTATTCTTTTTTTTTCAAAATAACACATATTTCACTGCACTTCCTTACACTGACACACCACTAGGTTGCTTGCATATGAGACCCGGGGATCACATACGTGTATTTTTACGTAACACAAAGAGAAACTCCCTAATTATATCAAACATATATATTTTTCTGAAATGGAAATGTTATCTTGTCTTCTGCAACGGTTTATTTTGATGCTCCCTGTATATTTATTTTCGATGTCAGTACAAAATATGTTGTTTTTATATTCTACACATCAGGATAGGTACGAATGGCAAAAATTAGCAGAAAAAGCATAAAATGATAAAGTTAGTAGCATATATTCTACATGAACGACTTTAACCCTTACCTTCTCAATGAGATCACATGACGCACAATTTCTGTAAAAAATTGACTCCAATTACCACTGAGTTATTCACTTTTCCTATAATTTCCTTATTTGTCTTAAAAATATTTTCTGGCAACTGCCTAACAATATATTATATGTCATTATGTACATATTGAATTGTTATGAATTGTCGTGTATTATAATGTGTTTTGGTCTATATCTTAAGAACCATTTAGCATATTTTCACGAAATCAAGCTCAAACTCGAGTACATGCACTTCTCTCATCGCGGTCGCCAACCCTGGTCCCTATGGCTGAAACAAAGTACCTTATTCTCTACCATGTTTGGCACTACTTTATTGTTTTTTTCAAAATAACACATATTTCACTGCACTTCCTTACACTTACACACCACTAGGTTGCTTGCATATGACACCCGAGGATCACATATGTGTATTTTTACGTAACACAAAGAGAAACTACCTAATTATATCAAACATTTATATTTTCCTGAAATGGAAATGTTATCTTGTCTTCTGCAACGGTTTATTTTGATGCACCCTGTATATATATTTTCAATGTCAGAGCAAAAAGTGTTGTTTTCATATTCTACACATCAGGATACGTACGAAAGGCACAAATTAGCACAAAAAGCATAAAATAATTCATTTAGTAACATATATTCTACATTAACGACTTTAACCCTTACCTTCTCAATGAGATCATATGAGGCACACTTTCTTAAAAAAATTCACACCAATTACCACTGAGTTATTCATTTTTCCTATAATTTCCTTTTTTATCTTAAAAATGTTGGCTGGCAACCGCCTAACAATATATTATATGTCATTATGTACATATTGAATTGTTATGAATTGTCGTGTATTATAATGTGTTCTGGTCTATATCTTAAGAACCATTTAACATATTTTCACGAAATAAAGCGCAACTCGAGTACATGCACTACTCTCATCGCGGTCGCCAACCCCGGTCCCTATGGCTGAAACAAAATACCTTAATCTCTACCTTGTTTGGTACTACTTTATTGTTTTTTTTCAAAATAACACATATTTCACTGCACATCCTTACACTCACAAACAAACCAGGTTGCTTGCAAATGAAACCCGAGGATCACATATGTGTATTTTTACGTAACAGAAAGAGAAACTACCTAATTAAATCAAACATATATATTTTTCTGAAATGGAAATGTTATCTTGTCTTCTGCAACGGTTTATTTTGATGCACCCTGTATATATATTTTCGATGTCAGAGCAAAATATGTTGTTTTCATATCCTACACATCAACATACGTACGAAAGGAACAAATTAGCACAAAAAGCATAAAATAATGAATTTAGTAACATATATTCTACATGAACGACTTTAACCCTTACCTTCTCAATGAGATCACATGACGCACACCTTCTGTAAAAAATTGACTCCAATTACCACTGAGTTATTCAGTTATCCTATAATTTCCTTATTTATCTTAAAAGTGTTGGCTGGCAACCGCCTAACAATATATTATATGTCATTATGTACATATTGAATTGTTATGAATTGTCGTCTATTATAATGTGTTTTTGTCTATATCTTAAGAACCATTTAACATATTTTCACGAAATAAAGCCAACTCGAGTACATGCACTACTCTCATCGCGGTCGCCAACCCGGGTCCCTATGGCTGAAACAAAATACCTTAATCTCTACCATGTTTGGTACTACTTTATTGTTTTTTTCAAAATAACACATATTTCACTGCACACCCTTACACTTACACACCACTAGGTTGCTTGCATATGACACCCGAAGATCACATATGTGTATTTTTACGTAACACAAAGAGAAACTACCTAATTATATCAAACTTGTATATTTTTTCTGAAATGGGAGTGTTATCTTGTCTTCTGCAACGGTTTATTTTGATGCACCCTGTATATGTATTTTCGATGTCAGAACAAAATATGTTGTTTTCATATTCAACACATCAGGATAGGTACGAATGGCAAAAATTAGCAGAAAAAGCATAAAATAATGAAGTTAGTAACATATATTCTACATGAACGACTTTAACCCTTACCTTCTCAATGAGATCACATGACGCACACCTTCTGTAAAAAATTGACTCCAATTACCACTGAGTTATTCAGTTATCCTATATTTTCTTTATTTCTCTTAAAAATGTTGGCTGGCAACCGCCTAACAATATATTATATGTCATTATGTACATATTGAATTGTTATGAATTGTCGTGTATTATAATTTGTTTTGGTCAATATCTTAAGAACCATTTAAGATATTTTCACGAAATAAAGCGCAAAGTCGAGTACATGCACTACTCTCATCGCGGTCGCCAACCCGGGTCCCTATGGCTGAAACAAAGTACCTTATTCTCTACCATGTTTGGTACTACTTTATTATTTTTTTCAAAATGACACATATTTCACTGTACATCCTTACACTTACACACCACTAGGTTGCTTGCATATGACACCCGAGGATCACATATGTGTATTTTTACGTAACACAAAGAGAAACTACCTAATTATATCAAACATTTATATTTTTCTGAAATGGAAATGTTATCTTGTCTTCTGCAACGGTTTATTTTGATGCACCCTGTATATATATTTTCGATGTCAGAGCAAAATATGTTGTTTTCATATTCTACACATCAGGATACGTACGAATGGCAAAAATTAGCAGAAAAAGCATAAAATGATGAAGTTAGTAACATATATCCTACATGAACGACTTTAACCCTTACCTTCTCAATGAGATCACATGACGCACACCTTCTGTAAAAAATTGACTCCAATTACCACTGAGTTATTCAGTTATCCTATATTTTCTTTATTTCTCTTAAAAATGTTGGCTGGCAACCGCCTAACAATATATTATATGTCATTATGTACATATTGAATTGTTATGAATTGTCGTGTATTATAATGTGTTTTGGTCTATATCTTAAGAACCATTTAGCATATTTTCACGAAATCAAGCTCAAACTCGAGTACATGCACTTCTCTCATCGCGGCCGCCAACTCGGGTCGCTATGGCTGAAACAAAGTACTTTATTCTCTACTAGGTTTGGTACTACTTTATTGTTTTTTTCAAAATAACATATTTCACGCACATCCTTACACTGACATACCACTAGTTTGCTTGCATATGAAACCCGAGGATCACATATGTGTATTTTTACGTAACAAAAAGAGAAACTACCTAATTATATCAAACATTTATATTTTTCTGAAATGGAAATGTTATCTTGTCTTCCGCAACGGTTTATTTTGATGCACCCTGTATATATATTTTCGATGTCAGAGCAAAATATGTTGTTTTCATATTCTACACATCAGGATACGTACGAAAGGCACAAATGAGCACAAAAAGCATAAAATAATGAATTTAGTAACATATATTCTACATGAACGACTTTAACCCTTACCTTCTCAATGAGATCACACGACGCACACATTCTGTAAGAAATTCACACCAATTACCACTGAGTTATTCATTTTTCCTATAATTTTCTTATTTATCTTAAAAATGTTGGCTGGCAACCGCCTAACAATATATTATAGGCCATTAAGTATATATTGAATTGTTATGAATTGTCGTGTATTATAATCTGTTTTTTGTCTATATCTTAAGAACCATTTAACATATTTTCACGAAATAAAGCGCAAACTCTAGTACATGCACTTCTCTCATTGCGGTTGCCAACCCGGGTCCCTATGGCTGAAACAAAGTACCTTATTCTCTACCATGTTTGGTAGTACTTTATTGTTTTTTTCAAAATAACACCTATTTCACTGCACTTCCTTACACTGACACACCACTAGGTTGCTTGCATATGAGACCTGGGGATCACATACGTGTATTTTTACGTAACACAAAGAGAAACTATGTAATTATATCAAACTTCTATATTTTTCTGAAATCAAAGTGTTATCTTGTCTTCTGCAACGGTTTATTTTGATGCACCCTCTATATATATTTTCGATGTCAGAACAAAATATGTTGTTTTCATATGCTACACATCAGGATAGGTACGAAAGGCGCAATTAGCACAAAAAGCATAAAATAATTCATTAAGTAACATATATTCTACATTAACGACTTTAACCCTTACCTTCTCAATGAGATCACATGACACAAAATTTCTGAAAAAAATTGACTCCAATTACCACTGAGTTATTCATTTTTCCTATAATTTCCTTATTTCTCTTAAAAATGTTGGTTGGCAACCGCCTAACAATATATTATATGTCATTATGTACATATTGAATTGTTATGAATTGTCGTGTATTATAATGTGTTTTGGTCTATATCTTAAGAACCATTTAACATATTTTCACGAAATAAAGCTCAAAGTCGAGTACATGCACTTCTCTCATCGCGGTCGCCAACCCTGGTCCCTATGGCTGAAACAAAGTACCTTATTCTCTACCATGTTTGGTACTACTTTATTGTTTTTTTTCAAAATAACACATATTTCACTGCACTTCCTTACACTGACACACCACTAGGTTGCTTGCATATGAGACCCGGGGATCACATACGTGTATTTTTACGTAACACAAAGAGAAACTCCCTAATTATATCAAACATATATATTTTTCTGAAATGGAAATGTTATCTTGTCTTCTGCAACGGTTTATTTTGATGCTCCCTGTATATTTATTTTCGATGTCAGTACAAAATATGTTGTTTTTATATTCTACACATCAGGATAGGTACGAATGGCAAAAATTAGCAGAAAAAGCATAAAATGATAAAGTTAGTAGCATATATTCTACATGAACGACTTTAACCCTTACCTTCTCAATGAGATCACATGACGCACAATTTCTGTAAAAAATTGACTCCAATTACCACTGAGTTATTCACTTTTCCTATAATTTCCTTATTTGTCTTAAAAATATTTTCTGGCAACTGCCTAACAATATATTATATGTCATTATGTACATATTGAATTGTTATGAATTGTCGTGTATTATAATGTGTTTTGGTCTATATCTTAAGAACCATTTAGCATATTTTCACGAAATCAAGCTCAAACTCGAGTACATGCACTTCTCTCATCGCGGTCGCCAACCGGGGTCCCTATGGCTGAAACAAAGTACCTTATTCTCTACCATGTTTGGCACTACTTTATTGTTTTTTTCAAAATAACACATATTTCACTGCACTTCCTTACACTTACACACCACTAGGTTGCTTGCATATGACACCCGAGGATCACATATGTGTATTTTTACGTAACACAAAGAGAAACTACCTAATTATATCAAACATTTATATTTTCCTGAAATGGAAATGTTATCTTGTCTTCTGCAACGGTTTATTTTGATGCACCCTGTATATATATTTTCAATGTCAGAGCAAAAAGTGTTGTTTTCATATTCTACACATCAGGATACGTACGAAAGGCACAAATTAGCACAAAAAGCATAAAATAATTCATTTAGTAACATATATTCTACATTAACGACTTTAACCCTTACCTTCTCAATGAGATCATATGAGGCACACTTTCTTAAAAAAATTCACACCAATTACCACTGAGTTATTCATTTTTCCTATAATTTCCTTTTTTATCTTAAAAATGTTGGCTGGCAACCGCCTAACAATATATTATATGTCATTATGTACATATTGAATTGTTATGAATTGTCGTGTATTATAATGTGTTCTGGTCTATATCTTAAGAACCATTTAACATATTTTCACGAAATAAAGCGCAACTCGAGTACATGCACTACTCTCATCGCGGTCGCCAACCCCGGTCCCTATGGCTGAAACAAAATACCTTAATCTCTACCTTGTTTGGTACTACTTTATTGTTTTTTTTCAAAATAACACATATTTCACTGCACATCCTTACACTCACAAACAAACCAGGTTGCTTGCAAATGAAACCCGAGGATCACATATGTGTATTTTTACGTAACAGAAAGAGAAACTACCTAATTAAATCAAACATATATATTTTTCTGAAATGGAAATGTTATCTTGTCTTCTGCAACGGTTTATTTTGATGCACCCTGTATATATATTTTCGATGTCAGAGCAAAATATGTTGTTTTCATATCCTACACATCAACATACGTACGAAAGGAACAAATTAGCACAAAAAGCATAAAATAATGAATTTAGTAACATATATTCTACATGAACGACTTTAACCCTTACCTTCTCAATGAGATCACATGACGCACACCTTCTGTAAAAAATTGACTCCAATTACCACTGAGTTATTCAGTTATCCTATAATTTCCTTATTTATCTTAAAAGTGTTGGCTGGCAACCGCCTAACAATATATTATATGTCATTATGTACATATTGAATTGTTATGAATTGTCGTCTATTATAATGTGTTTTTGTCTATATCTTAAGAACCATTTAACATATTTTCACGAAATAAAGCCAACTCGAGTACATGCACTACTCTCATCGCGGTCGCCAACCCGGGTCCCTATGGCTGAAACAAAATACCTTAATCTCTACCATGTTTGGTACTACTTTATTGTTTTTTTCAAAATAACACATATTTCACTGCACACCCTTACACTTACACACCACTAGGTTGCTTGCATATGACACCCGAAGATCACATATGTGTATTTTTACGTAACACAAAGAGAAACTACCTAATTATATCAAACTTGTATATTTTTTCTGAAATGGGAGTGTTATCTTGTCTTCTGCAACGGTTTATTTTGATGCACCCTGTATATGTATTTTCGATGTCAGAACAAAATATGTTGTTTTCATATTCAACACATCAGGATAGGTACGAATGGCAAAAATTAGCAGAAAAAGCATAAAATAATGAAGTTAGTAACATATATTCTACATGAACGACTTTAACCCTTACCTTCTCAATGTGATCACATGACGCACAGCTTCTGTAAAAAATTGACTCCAATTACCACTGAGTTTATCATTTTTCCTATAATTTTCTTATATGTTTTAAAAATGTTGGCTGAAAACCGCCTAACAATATATTATATGTCATTATGTACATATTGAATTGTTATGAATTGTCGTGTATTATAATGTGTTTTGGTCTATATCTTAAGAACCATTTAACATATTTTCACGAAATAAAGCGCAACTCGAGTACATGCACTACTCTCATCGCGGTCGCCAACCCGGGTCCCTATGGCTGAAACAAAATACCTTAATCTCTACCATGTTTGGTATAACTTAATTGTTTTTTTCAAAATAGCACATATTTCACTGCACATCCTTACACTTACACACCACTAGGTTGCTTGCATATGACACCCGAAGATCACATATGTGTATTTTTACGTAACACAAAGAGAAACTACCTAATTATATCAAACTTTTATATTTTTCTGAAATGGAAGTGTTATCTTGTCCTCTGCAACGGTTAATTTTTTGCACCCTGCATATATATTTTCGATGTCAGAACAAAATATGTTGTATTCATATTCTACACATCAGGATAGGCACGAATGGCAAAAATTAGCAGAAAAAGCATAAAATGATAAAGGTAGTAACATATATTCTACATGAACGACTTTAACCCTTACCTTCTCAATGATATCACATGACGCACACCTTCTGTAAAAAATTGACTCCAATTACCACTGAGTTATTCATTTTTCCTATAATTTCCTTATTTGTCTTAAAAATGTTGGCTGGCAACTGCCTAACAATATATTATATGTCATTATGTACATATTGAATTGTTATGAATTGTCGTGTATTATAAGGTGTTTTGGTCTATATCTTAAGAACCATTTAACATATTTTCACGAAATAAAGCTCAAAGTCGAGTACATGCACTTCTCTCATCGCGGTCGCCAACCCTGGTCCCTATGGCTGAAACAAAGTACCTTATTCTCTACCATGTTTGGTACTACTTTATTGTTTTTTTCAAAATAACACATATCTCACTGCACTTCCTTACACTGACACACCACTAGGTTGCTTGCATATGAGACCCGGGGATCACATACGTGTATTTTTACGTAACACAAAGAGAAACTCCCTAATTATATCAAACATATATATTTTTCTGAAATGGAAATGTTATCTTGTCTTCTGCAACGGTTTATTTTGATGCACCCTGTATATATATTTTCGATGTCAGTACAAAATATGTTGTTTTTATATTCTACACATCAGGATAGGTACGAATGGCAAAACTTAGCATAAAAAGTATAAAATGATTAAGTTAGTAACATATATTCTACATGAACGACTTTAACCCTTACCTTCTCAATGAGATCACATGACGCACACTTTCTGTAAAAAATTGACTCCAATTACCACTGAGTTATTCATTTTTCCTATAATTTCCTTTTTTATCTTAAAAATGTTGGCTGGCAACCGCCTAACAATATATTATATGTCATTATGTACATATTGAATTGTTATGAATTGTCGTGTATTATAATGTGTTTTGGTCTATATCTTAAGAACCATTTAACATATTTTCACGAAATAAAGCGCAACTCGAGTACATTCACTACTCTCATCGCGGTCGCCAACCCGGGTCCCTGTGGCTGAAACAAAATACCTTAATCTCTACCATGTTTGGTAGTACTTTATTGTTTTTTTCAAAATAACACATATTTCACTGCACACCCTTACACTTACACACCACTAGGTTGCTTGCAAATGACACCCGAGGATCACATATGTGTATTTTTACGTAACACAAAGAGAAACTACCTAATTAAATCAAACATATATATTTTTCTGAAATGGAAATGTTATCTTGTCTTCTGCAACGGTTTATTTTGATGCTCCCTGTATATATATTTTCGATGTCAGAGCAAAATATGTTGTTTTCATATCCTACACATCATGATACGTACGAAAGGAACGAATTAGCACAAAGAGCATAAAATAATTCATTTAGTAACATATATTCTACATTAACGACTTTAACCCTTACCTTCTCAATGAGATCACATGACGCACACCTTCTTAAAAAAATTCACACCAATTACCACTGAGTTATTCATTTTTCCTATAATTTCCTTTTTTATCTTAAAAATGTTGGCTGGCAACCGCCTAACAATATATTATATGTCATTATGTACATATTGAATTGTTATGAATTGTCGTGTATTATAATGTGTTTTGGTCTATATCTTAAGAACCATTTAACATATTTTCACGAAATAAAGCGCAACTCGAGTACATGCACTACTCTCATCGCGGTCGCCAACCCGGGTCCCTGTGGCTGAAACAAAATACCTTAATCTCTACCATGTTTAGTACTACTTTATTGTTTTTTTCAAAATAACACATATTTCACTGCACATCCTTACACTTACACACCACTAGGTTGCTTGCATATGACACCCGAGGATCACATATGTGTATTTTTACGTAATACAAAGAGAAACTACCTAATTATATCAAACATTTATATTTTTCTGAAATGGAAGTGTTATCTTGTCTTCTGCAACGGTTTATTTTGATGCATCCTGTATATATATTTTCGATGCCAAAACAAAATGTGTTGTTTTCATATTCTACACATCAGGATAGGTACGAAAGGCAAAAATTAGCAGAAAAAGCATAAAATAATGAAGTTAGTAACATATATTCTACATGAACGACTTTAACTCTTACCTTCTCAATAAGATCACACGACGCACACCTTCTGTAAAAAAATTACTCCAATTACCACTGAGTTATTCAGTTTTCCTATAATTTCCTTATTTTTCTAAAAAATGTTGGTTGACAACCGCCTAACAATATATTATATGTCATTATGTAGATACTGAATTGTTATGAATCGTCGTGTATTATAATCTGTTTTGGTCTATATCTTAAGAACCATTTAACGTATTTTCACGAAATAAATCGCAAACTCGAGTACATGCACTACTCTCATCGCGGTCGCCAACCCGGGTCCCTATGGCTGAAACAAAGTACCTTAATCTCTACCATGTTTGGTACTACTTTATTGTTTTTTTCAAAATAACAACTATTTCACTGCACTTCCTTACACTGACACACCACTAGGTTGCTTGCATATGAGACCCGGGGATCACATACGTGTATTTTTACGTAACACAAAGAGAAACTATGTAATTATATCAAACTTCTATATTTTTCTGAAATCAAAGTGTTATCTTGTCTTCTGCAACGGTTTATTTTGATGCACCCTCTATATATATTTTCGATGTCAGGACAAAATATGTTGTTTTCATATGCTACACATCAGGATAGGTACGAAAGGCGCAATTAGCACAAAAAGCATAAAATAATTCATTTAGTAACATATATTCTACATTAACGACTTTAACCCTTACCTTCTCAATGAGATCACATGACACAAAATTTCTGAAAAAAATTGACTCCAATTACCACTGAGTTATTCATTTTTCCTATAATTTCCTTATTTCTCTTAAAAATGTTGGTTGGCAACCGCCTAACAATATATTATATGTCATTATGTACATATTGAATTGTTATGAATTGTCGTGTATTATAATGTGTTTTGGTCTATATCTTAAGAACCATTTAACATATTTTCACGAAATAAAGCTCAAAGTCGAGTACATGCACTTCTCTCATCGCGGTCGCCAACCCTGGTCCCTATGGCTGAAACAAAGTACCTTATTCTCTACCATGTTTGGTACTACTTTGTTGTTTTTTTCAAAATAACACATATTTCACTGCACTTCCTTACACTGACACACCACTAGGTTGCTTGCATATGAGACCCGGGGATCACATACGTGTATTTTTACGTAACACAAAGAGAAACTCCCTAATTATATCAAACATATATATTTTTCTGAAATGGAAATGTTATCTTGTCTTCTGCAACGTTTTATTTTGATGCACCCTGTATATATATTTTCGATGTCAGTACAAAATATGTTGTTTTTATATTCTACACATCAGGATAGGTACGAATGGCAAAAATTAGCAGAAAAAGCATAAAATGATAAAGTTAGTAGCATATATTCTACATGAACGACTTTAACCCTTACCTTCTCAATGAGATCACATGACGCACACTTTCTGTAAAAAATTGACTCCAATTACCACTGAGTTATTCACTTTTCCTATAATTTCCTTATTTGTCTTAAAAATATTTTCTGGCAACTGCCTAACAATATATTATATGTCATTATGTACATATTGAATTGTTATGAATTGTCGTGTATTATAATGTGTTTTGGTCTATATCTTAAGAACCATTTAGCATATTTTCACGAAATCAAGCTCAAACTCGAGTACATGCACTTCTCTCATCGCGGTCGCCAACCGGGGTCGCTATGGCTGAAACAAAGTACCTTATTCTCTACCATGTTTGGTACTACTTTATTGTTTTTTTCAAAATAACACATATTTCACTGCACTTCCTTACACTTACACACCACTAGGTTGCTTGCATATGACACCCGAGGATCACATATGTGTATTTTTACGTAACACAAAGAGAAACTACCTAATTATATCAAACATTTATATTTTCCTGAAATGGAAATGTTATCTTGTCTTCTGCAACGGTTTATTTTGATGCACCCTGTATATATATTTTCAATGTCAGAGCAAAAAGTGTTGTTTTCATATTCTACACATCAGGATACGTACGAAACGCACAAATTAGCACAAAAAGCATAAAATAATTCATTTAGTAACATATATTCTACATTAACGACTTTAACCCTTACCTTCTCAATGAGATCATATGAGGCACACTTTCTTAAAAAAATTCACACCAATTACCACTGAGTTATTCATTTTTCCTATAATTTCCTTTTTTATCTTAAAAATGTTGGCTGGCAACCGCCTAACAATATATTATATGTCATTATGTACATATTGAATTGTTATGAATTGTCGTGTATTATAATGTGTTTTGGTCTATATCTTAAGAACCATTTAACATATTTTCACGAAATAAAGCGCAACTCGAGTACATGCACTACTCTCATCGCGGTCGCCAACCCGGGTCCCTGTGGCTGAAACAAAATACCTTAATCTCTACCATGTTTGGTACTACTTTATTGTTTTTTTCAAAATAACACATATTTCACTGCACACCCTTACACTGACACACCACTAAATGGCTTGCAAATGACACCCGAGGATCACATATGTGTATTTTTACGTAACACAAAGAGAAACTACCTAATTAAATCAAACATATATATTTTTCTGAAATGGAAATGTTATCTTGTCTTCTGCAACGGTTTATTTTGATGCTCCCTGTATATATATTTTCGATGTCAGAGCAAAATATGTTGTTTTCATATCCTACACATCAGGATACGTACGAAAGGAACGAATTAGCACAAAGAGCATAAAATAATTCATTTAGTAACATATATTCTACATTAACGACTTTAACCCTTACCTTCTCAATGAGATCACATGACGCACACCTTCTTAAAAAAATTCACACCAATTACCACTGAGTTATTCATTTTTCCTATAATTTCCTTTTTTATCTTAAAAATGTTGGCTGGCAACCGCCTAACAATATATTATATGTCATTATGTACATATTGAATTGTTATGAATTGTCGTGTATTATAATGTGTTTTGGTCTATATCTTAAGAACCATTTAACATATTTTCACGAAATAAAGCGCAACTCGAGTACATGCACTACTCTCATCGCGGTCGCCAACCCGGGTCCCTGTGGCTGAAACAAAATACCTTAATCTCTACCATGTTTAGTACTACTTTATTGT
The DNA here is from genome assembly GCF_964235325.1 of Thermobia domestica. Lineage (NCBI taxonomy): Eukaryota > Metazoa > Arthropoda > Insecta > Zygentoma > Lepismatidae > Thermobia > Thermobia domestica. The sequence goes on from NC_137469.1 coordinate 163,861,022, forward strand.
TTTTTTCAAAATAACACATATTTCACTGCACATCCTTACACTTACACACCACTAGGTTGCTTGCATATGACACCCGAGGATCACATATGTGTATTTTTACGTAATACAAAGAGAAACTACCTAATTATATCAAACATTTATATTTTTCTGAAATGGAAGTGTTATCTTGTCTTCTGCAACGGTTTATTTTGATGCATCCTGTATATATATTTTCGATGCCAAAACAAAATGTGTTGTTTTCATATTCTACACATCAGGATAGGTACGAAAGGCAAAAATTAGCAGAAAAAGCATAAAATAATGAAGTTAGTAACATATATTCTACATGAACGACTTTAACTCTTACCTTCTCAATAAGATCACACGACGCACACCTTCTGTAAAAAAATTACTCCAATTACCACTGAGTTATTCAGTTTTCCTATAATTTCCTTATTTTTCTAAAAAATGTTGGTTGACAACCGCCTAACAATATATTATATGTCATTATGTAGATACTGAATTGTTATGAATCGTCGTGTATTATAATCTGTTTTGGTCTATATCTTAAGAACCATTTAACGTATTTTCACGAAATAAATCGCAAACTCGAGTACATGCACTACTCTCATCGCGGTCGCCAACCCGGGTCCCTATGGCTGAAACAAAGTACCTTAATCTCTACCATGTTTGGTACTACTTTATTGTTTTTTTCAAAATAACAACTATTTCACTGCACTTCCTTACACTGACACACCACTAGGTTGCTTGCATATGAGACCCGGGGATCACATACGTGTATTTTTACGTAACACAAAGAGAAACTATGTAATTATATCAAACTTCTATATTTTTCTGAAATCAAAGTGTTATCTTGTCTTCTGCAACGGTTTATTTTGATGCACCCTCTATATATATTTTCGATGTCAGGACAAAATATGTTGTTTTCATATGCTACACATCAGGATAGGTACGAAAGGCGCAATTAGCACAAAAAGCATAAAATAATTCATTTAGTAACATATATTCTACATTAACGACTTTAACCCTTACCTTCTCAATGAGATCACATGACACAAAATTTCTGAAAAAAATTGACTCCAATTACCACTGAGTTATTCATTTTTCCTATAATTTCCTTATTTCTCTTAAAAATGTTGGTTGGCAACCGCCTAACAATATATTATATGTCATTATGTACATATTGAATTGTTATGAATTGTCGTGTATTATAATGTGTTTTGGTCTATATCTTAAGAACCATTTAACATATTTTCACGAAATAAAGCTCAAAGTCGAGTACATGCACTTCTCTCATCGCGGTCGCCAACCCTGGTCCCTATGGCTGAAACAAAGTACCTTATTCTCTACCATGTTTGGTACTACTTTGTTGTTTTTTTCAAAATAACACATATTTCACTGCACTTCCTTACACTGACACACCACTAGGTTGCTTGCATATGAGACCCGGGGATCACATACGTGTATTTTTACGTAACACAAAGAGAAACTCCCTAATTATATCAAACATATATATTTTTCTGAAATGGAAATGTTATCTTGTCTTCTGCAACGTTTTATTTTGATGCACCCTGTATATATATTTTCGATGTCAGTACAAAATATGTTGTTTTTATATTCTACACATCAGGATAGGTACGAATGGCAAAAATTAGCAGAAAAAGCATAAAATGATAAAGTTAGTAGCATATATTCTACATGAACGACTTTAACCCTTACCTTCTCAATGAGATCACATGACGCACACTTTCTGTAAAAAATTGACTCCAATTACCACTGAGTTATTCACTTTTCCTATAATTTCCTTATTTGTCTTAAAAATATTTTCTGGCAACTGCCTAACAATATATTATATGTCATTATGTACATATTGAATTGTTATGAATTGTCGTGTATTATAATGTGTTTTGGTCTATATCTTAAGAACCATTTAGCATATTTTCACGAAATCAAGCTCAAACTCGAGTACATGCACTTCTCTCATCGCGGTCGCCAACCGGGGTCGCTATGGCTGAAACAAAGTACCTTATTCTCTACCATGTTTGGTACTACTTTATTGTTTTTTTCAAAATAACACATATTTCACTGCACTTCCTTACACTTACACACCACTAGGTTGCTTGCATATGACACCCGAGGATCACATATGTGTATTTTTACGTAACACAAAGAGAAACTACCTAATTATATCAAACATTTATATTTTCCTGAAATGGAAATGTTATCTTGTCTTCTGCAACGGTTTATTTTGATGCACCCTGTATATATATTTTCAATGTCAGAGCAAAAAGTGTTGTTTTCATATTCTACACATCAGGATACGTACGAAACGCACAAATTAGCACAAAAAGCATAAAATAATTCATTTAGTAACATATATTCTACATTAACGACTTTAACCCTTACCTTCTCAATGAGATCATATGAGGCACACTTTCTTAAAAAAATTCACACCAATTACCACTGAGTTATTCATTTTTCCTATAATTTCCTTTTTTATCTTAAAAATGTTGGCTGGCAACCGCCTAACAATATATTATATGTCATTATGTACATATTGAATTGTTATGAATTGTCGTGTATTATAATGTGTTTTGGTCTATATCTTAAGAACCATTTAACATATTTTCACGAAATAAAGCGCAACTCGAGTACATGCACTACTCTCATCGCGGTCGCCAACCCGGGTCCCTGTGGCTGAAACAAAATACCTTAATCTCTACCATGTTTGGTACTACTTTATTGTTTTTTTCAAAATAACACATATTTCACTGCACACCCTTACACTTACACACCACTAGGTTGCTTGCAAATGACACCCGAGGATCACATATGTGTATTTTTACGTAACACAAAGAGAAACTACCTAATTAAATCAAACATATATATTTTTCTGAAATGGAAATGTTATCTTGTCTTCTGCAACGGTTTATTTTGATGCTCCCTGTATATATATTTTCGATGTCAGAGCAAAATATGTTGTTTTCATATCCTACACATCAGGATACGTACGAAAGGAACGAATTAGCACAAAGAGCATAAAATAATTCATTTAGTAACATATATTCTACATTAACGACTTTAACCCTTACCTTCTCAATGAGATCACATGACGCACACCTTCTGTAAAAAATTCACACCAATTACCACTGAGTTATTCATTTTTCCTATAATTTCCTTTTTTATCTTAAAAATGTTGGCTGGCAACCGCCTAACAATATATTATATGTCATTATGTACATATTGAATTGTTATGAATTGTCGTGTATTATAATGTGTTTTGGTCTATATCTTAAGAACCATTTAACATATTTTCACGAAATAAAGCGCAACTCGAGTACATGCACTACTCTCATCGCGGTCGCCAACCCGGGTCCCTGTGGCTGAAACAAAATACCTTAATCTCTACCATGTTTAGTACTACTTTATTGTTTTTTTCAAAATAACACATATTTCACTGCACATCCTTACACTTACACACCACTAGGTTGCTTGCATATGACACCCGAGGATCACATATGTGTATTTTTACGTAATACAAAGAGAAACTACCTAATTATATCAAACATTTATATTTTTCTGAAATGGAAGTGTTATCTTGTCTTCTGCAACGGTTTATTTTGATGCATCCTGTATATATATTTTCGATGCCAAAACAAAATGTGTTGTTTTCATATTCTACACATCAGGATAGGTACGAAAGGCAAAAATTAGCAGAAAAAGCATAAAATAATGAAGTTAGTAACATATATTCTACATGAACGACTTTAACTCTTACCTTCTCAATAAGATCACACGACGCACACCTTCTGTAAAAAAATTACTCCAATTACCACTGAGTTATTCAGTTTTCCTATAATTTCCTTATTTTTCTAAAAAATGTTGGTTGACAACCGCCTAACAATATATTATATGTCATTATGTAGATACTGAATTGTTATGAATCGTCGTGTATTATAATCTGTTTTGGTCTATATCTTAAGAACCATTTAACGTATTTTCACGAAATAAATCGCAAACTCGAGTACATGCACTACTCTCATCGCGGTCGCCAACCCGGGTCCCTATGGCTGAAACAAAGTACCTTAATCTCTACCATGTTTGGTACTACTTTATTGTTTTTTTCAAAATAACAACTATTTCACTGCACTTCCTTACACTGACACACCACTAGGTTGCTTGCATATGAGACCCGGGGATCACATACGTGTATTTTTACGTAACACAAAGAGAAACTATGTAATTATATCAAACTTCTATATTTTTCTGAAATCAAAGTGTTATCTTGTCTTCTGCAACGGTTTATTTTGATGCACCCTCTATATATATTTTCGATGTCAGGACAAAATATGTTGTTTTCATATGCTACACATCAGGATAGGTACGAAAGGCGAAATTAGCACAAAAAGCATAAAATAATTCATTTAGTAACATATATTCTACATTAACGACTTTAACCCTTACCTTCTCAATGAGATCACATGACACAAAATTTCTGAAAAAAATTGACTCCAATTACCACTGAGTTATTCATTTTTCCTATAATTTCCTTATTTCTCTTAAAAATGTTGGTTGGCAACCGCCTAACAATATATTATATGTCATTATGTACATATTGAATTGTTATGAATTGTCGTGTATTATAATGTGTTTTATAATGTGTATATCTTAAGAACCATTTAGCATATTTTCACGAAATCAAGCTCAAACTCGAGTACATGCACTTCTCTCATCGCGGTCGCCAACCGGGGTCGCTATGGCTGAAACAAAGTACCTTATTCTCTACCATGTTTGGTACTACTTTATTGTTTTTTTCAAAATAACACATATTTCACTGCACTTCCTTACACTTACACACCACTAGGTTGCTTGCATATGACACCCGAGGATCACATATGTGTATTTTTACGTAACACAAAGAGAAACTACCTAATTATATCAAACATTTATATTTTCCTGAAATGGAAATGTTATCTTGTCTTCTGCAACGGTTTATTTTGATGCACCCTGTATATATATTTTCAATGTCAGAGCAAAAAGTGTTGTTTTCATATTCTACACATCAGGATACGTACGAAACGCACAAATTAGCACAAAAAGCATAAAATAATTCATTTAGTAACATATATTCTACATTAACGACTTTAACCCTTACCTTCTCAATGAGATCATATGAGGCACACTTTCTTAAAAAAATTCACACCAATTACCACTGAGTTATTCATTTTTCCTATAATTTCCTTTTTTATCTTAAAAATGTTGGCTGGCAACCGCCTAACAATATATTATATGTCATTATGTACATATTGAATTGTTATGAATTGTCGTGTATTATAATGTGTTTTGGTCTATATCTTAAGAACCATTTAACATATTTTCACGAAATAAAGCGCAACTCGAGTACATGCACTACTCTCATCGCGGTCGCCAACCCGGGTCCCTGTGGCTGAAACAAAATACCTTAATCTCTACCATGTTTAGTACTACTTTATTGTTTTTTTCAAAATAACACATATTTCACTGCACATCCTTACACTTACACACCACTAGGTTGCTTGCATATGACACCCGAGGATCACATATGTGTATTTTTACGTAATACAAAGAGAAACTACCTAATTATATCAAACATTTATATTTTTCTGAAATGGAAGTGTTATCTTGTCTTCTGCAACGGTTTATTTTGATGCATCCTGTATATATATTTTCGATGCCAAAACAAAATGTGTTGTTTTCATATTCTACACATCAGGATAGGTACGAAAGGCAAAAATTAGCAGAAAAAGCATAAAATAATGAAGTTAGTAACATATATTCTACATGAACGACTTTAACTCTTACCTTCTCAATAAGATCACACGACGCACACCTTCTGTAAAAAAATTACTCCAATTACCACTGAGTTATTCAGTTTTCCTATAATTTCCTTATTTTTCTAAAAAATGTTGGTTGACAACCGCCTAACAATATATTATATGTCATTATGTAGATACTGAATTGTTATGAATCGTCGTGTATTATAATCTGTTTTGGTCTATATCTTAAGAACCATTTAACGTATTTTCACGAAATAAATCGCAAATTCGAGTACATGCACTACTCTCATCGCGGTCGCCAACCCGGGTCCCTATGGCTGAAACAAAGTACCTTAATCTCTACCATGTTTGGTACTACTTTATTGTTTTTTTCAAAATAACAACTATTTCACTGCACTTCCTTACACTGACACACCACTAGGTTGCTTGCATATGAGACCCGGGGATCACATACGTGTATTTTTACGTAACACAAAGAGAAACTATGTAATTATATCAAACTTCTATATTTTTCTGAAATCAAAGTGTTATCTTGTCTTCTGCAACGGTTTATTTTGATGCACCCTCTATATATATTTTCGATGTCAGGACAAAATATGTTGTTTTCATATGCTACACATCAGGATAGGTACGAAAGGCGCAATTAGCACAAAAAGCATAAAATAATTCATTTAGTAACATATATTCTACATTAACGACTTTAACCCTTACCTTCTCAATGAGATCACATGACACAAAATTTCTGAAAAAAATTGACTCCAATTACCACTGAGTTATTCATTTTTCCTATAATTTCCTTATTTCTCTTAAAAATGTTGGTTGGCAACCGCCTAACAATATATTATATGTCATTATGTACATATTGAATTGTTATGAATTGTCGTGTATTATAATGTGTTTTGGTCTATATCTTAAGAACCATTTAACATATTTTCACGAAATAAAGCTCAAAGTCGAGTACATGCACTTCTCTCATCGCGGTCGCCAACCCTGGTCCCTATGGCTGAAACAAAGTACCTTATTCTCTACCATGTTTGGTACTACTTTGTTGTTTTTTTCAAAATAACACATATTTCACTGCACTTCCTTACACTGACACACCACTAGGTTGCTTGCATATGAGACCCGGGGATCACATACGTGTATTTTTACGTAACACAAAGAGAAACTCCCTAATTATATCAAACATATATATTTTTCTGAAATGGAAATGTTATCTTGTCTTCTGCAACGTTTTATTTTGATGCACCCTGTATATATATTTTCGATGTCAGTACAAAATATGTTGTTTTTATATTCTACACATCAGGATAGGTACGAATGGCAAAAATTAGCAGAAAAAGCATAAAATGATAAAGTTAGTAGCATATATTCTACATGAACGACTTTAACCCTTACCTTCTCAATGAGATCACATGACGCACACTTTCTGTAAAAAATTGACTCCAATTACCACTGAGTTATTCACTTTTCCTATAATTTCCTTATTTGTCTTAAAAATATTTTCTGGCAACTGCCTAACAATATATTATATGTCATTATGTACATATTGAATTGTTATGAATTGTCGTGTATTATAATGTGTTTTGGTCTATATCTTAAGAACCATTTAGCATATTTTCACGAAATCAAGCTCAAACTCGAGTACATGCACTTCTCTCATCGCGGTCGCCAACCGGGGTCGCTATGGCTGAAACAAAGTACCTTATTCTCTACCATGTTTGGTACTACTTTATTGTTTTTTTCAAAATAACACATATTTCACTGCACTTCCTTACACTTACACACCACTAGGTTGCTTGCATATGACACCCGAGGATCACATATGTGTATTTTTACGTAACACAAAGAGAAACTACCTAATTATATCAAACATTTATATTTTCCTGAAATGGAAATGTTATCTTGTCTTCTGCAACGGTTTATTTTGATGCACCCTGTATATATATTTTCAATGTCAGAGCAAAAAGTGTTGTTTTCATATTCTACACATCAGGATACGTACGAAACGCACAAATTAGCACAAAAAGCATAAAATAATTCATTTAGTAACATATATTCTACATTAACGACTTTAACCCTTACCTTCTCAATGAGATCATATGAGGCACACTTTCTTAAAAAAATTCACACCAATTACCACTGAGTTATTCATTTTTCCTATAATTTCCTTTTTTATCTTAAAAATGTTGGCTGGCAACCGCCTAACAATATATTATATGTCATTATGTACATATTGAATTGTTATGAATTGTCGTGTATTATAATGTGTTTTGGTCTATATCTTAAGAACCATTTAACATATTTTCACGAAATAAAGCGCAACTCGAGTACATGCACTACTCTCATCGCGGTCGCCAACCCGGGTCCCTATGGCTGAAACAAAATACCTTAATCTCTACCTTGTTTGGTACTACTTTATTGTTTTTTTTTCAAAATAACACATATTTCACTGCACATCCTTACACTCACAAACAAACCAGGTTGCTTGCAAATGAAACCCGAGGATCACATATGTGTATTTTTACGTAACAGAAAGAGAAACTACCTAATTAAATCAAACATATATATTTTTCTGAAATGGAAATGTTATCTTGTCTTCTGCAACGGTTTATTTTGATGCACCCTGTATATATATTTTCGATGTCAGAGCAAAATATGTTGTTTTCATATCCTACACATCAACATACGTACGAAAGGAACAAATTAGCACAAAAAGCATAAAATAATGAATTTAGTAACATATATTCTACATGAACGACTTTAACCCTTACCTTCTCAATGAGATCACATGACGCACACCTTCTGTAAAAAATTGACTCCAATTACCACTGAGTTATTCAGTTATCCTATAATTTCCTTATTTATCTTAAAAGTGTTGGCTGGCAACCGCCTAACAATATATTATATGTCATTATGTACATATTGAATTGTTATGAATTGTCGTGTATTATAATGTGTTTTGGTCTATATCTTAAGAACCATTTAACATATTTTCACGAAATAAAGCCAACTCGAGTACATGCACTACTCTCATCGCGGTCGCCAACCCGGGTCCCTATGGCTGAAACAAAATACCTTAATCTCTACCATGTTTGGTACTACTTTATTGTTTTTTTCAAAATAACACATATTTCACTGCACATCCTTACACTTACACACCACTAGGTTGCTTGCATATGACACCCGAAGATCACATATGTGTATTTTTACGTAACACAAAGAGAAACTACCTAATTATATCAAACTTTTATATTTTTTCGGAAGTGGGAGTGTTATCTTGTCTTCTGCAACTGTTTATTTTGATGCACCCTGTATATGTATTTTCGATGTCAGAACAAAATATGTTGTTTTCATATTCAACACATCAGGATAGGTACGAATGGCAAAAATTAGCAGAAAAAGCATAAAATAATGAAGTTAGTAACATATATTCTACATGAACGACTTTAACCCTTACCTTCTCAATGTGATCACATGACGCACAGCTTCTGTAAAAAATTGACTCCAATTACCACTGAGTTTATCATTTTTCCTATAATTTTCTTATATGTTTTAAAAATGTTGGCTGAAAACCGCCTAACAATATATTATATGTCATTATGTACATATTGAATTGTTATGAATTGTCGTGTATTATAAGGTGTTTTGGTCTATATCTTAAGAACCATTTAACATATTTTCACGAAATAAAGCTCAAAGTCGAGTACATGCACTTCTCTCATCGCGGTCGCCAACCCTGGTCCCTATGGCTGAAACAAAGTACCTTATTCTCTACCATGTTTGGTACTACTTTATTGTTTTTTTCAAAATAACACATATCTCACTGCACTTCCTTACACTGACACACCACTAGGTTGCTTGCATATGAGACCCGGGGATCACATACGTGTATTTTTACGTAACACAAAGAGAAACTCCCTAATTATATCAAACATATATATTTTTCTGAAATGGAAATGTTATCTTGTCTTCTGCAACGGTTTATTTTGATGCACCCTGTATATATATTTTCGATGTCAGTACAAAATATGTTGTTTTTATATTCTACCTATCAGGATAGGTAAGAATGGCAAAAATTAGCATAAAAAGTATAAAATGATTAAGTTAGTAACATATATTCTACATGAACGACTTTAACCCTTACCTTCTCAATGAGATCACATGACGCACACTTTCTGTAAAAAATTGACTCCAATTACCACTGAGTTATCCACTTTTCCTATAATTTCCTTATTTGTCTTAAAAATGTTGGCTGGCAACTGCCTAACAATATATTATATGTCATTATGTACATATTGAATTGTTATGAATTGTCGTGTATTATAATGTGTTTTGGTCTATATCTTAAGAACCATTTAGCATATTTTCACGAAATCAAGCTCAAACTCGAGTACATGCACTTCTCTCATCGCGGTCGCCAACCCGGGTCCCTATGGCTGAAACAAAGTACCTTATTCTCTACCATGTTTGGTACTACTTTATTGTTTTTTTCAAAATAACACATATTCCACTGCACTTCCTTACACTTACACACCACTAGGTATCTTGCATATGACAACCGAGGATCACATATGTGTATTTTTACGTAACACAAAGAGAAACTACCTAATTATATCAAACATTTATATTTTCCTGAAATGGAAATGTTATCTTGTCTTCTGCAACGGTTTATTTTGATGCACCCTGTATATATATTTTCAATGTCAGAGCAAAAAGTGTTGTTTTCATATTCTACACATCAGGATACGTACGAAAGGCACAAATTAGCACAAAAAGCATAAAATAATTCATTTAGTAACATATATTTTACATTAACGACTTTAACCCTTACCTTCTCAATGAGATCACATGACGCACACTTTCTTAAAAAATTCACACCAATTACCACTGAGTTATTCATTTTTCCTATAATTTCCTTTTTTATCTTAAAAATGTTGGCTGGCAACCGCCTAACAATATATTATATGTCATTATGTACATATTGAATTGTTATGAATTGTCGTGTATTATAATGTGTTTTGGTCTATATCTTAAGAACCATTTAACATATTTTCACGAAATAAAGCGCAACTCGAGTACATGCACTACTCTCATCGCGGTCGCCAACCCGGGTCCCTATGGCTGAAACAAAATACCTTAATCTCTACCATGTTTGGTACTACTTTATTGTTTTTTTCAAAATAACACATATTTCACTGCACATCCTTACACTTACACACCACTAGGTTGCTTGCATATGACACCCGAAGATCACATATGTGTATTTTTACGTAACACAAAGAGAAACTACCTAATTATATCAAACTTTTATATTTTTCTGAAATGGGAGTGTTATCTTGTCTTCTGCAACGGTTTATTTTGATGCACCCTGTATATGTATTTTCGATGTCAGAACAAAATATGTTGTTTTCATATTCAACACATCAGGATAGGTACGAATGGCAAAAATTAGCAGAAAAAGCATAAAATAATGAAGTTAGTAACATATATTCTACATGAACGACTTTAACCCTTACCTTCTCAATCCGATCACATGACGCACACCTTCTGTAAAAAATTGACTCCAATTACCACTGAGTTATTCATTTTTCCTATAATTTCCTTATTTGTTTTAAAAATGTTGGCTGAAAACCGCCTAACAATATATTATATGTCATTATGTACATATTGAATTGTTATGAATTGTCGTGTATTATAATGTGTTTTGGTCTATATCTTATGAACCATTTAACATATTTTCACGAAATAAAGCGCAACTCGAGTACATGCACTACTATCATCGCGGTCGCCAACCCGGGTCCCTATGGCTGAAACAAAATACCTTAATCTCTACCAAGTTTGGTATAACTTAATTGTTTTTTTCAAAATAACACATATTTCACTGCACATCCTTACACTTACACACCACTAGGTTCCTTGCATATGACACCCGAAGATCACATATGTGTATTTTTACGTAACACAAAGAGAAACTACCTAATTATATCAAACTTTTATATTTTTCTTAAATGGAAGTTTTATCTTGTCTTCTGCAACGGTTTATTTTGATGCACCCTGTATATATATTTTCGATGTCAGTACAAATTTTGTTGTTTTCATATTCTACACATCAGGATAGGTACGAAAGGCAAAAATTAGCAGAAAAATCATAAAATAATAAAGTTAGTAACATATATTCTAGATGAACGACTTTAACCATTATCTTCTCAATGAGATCACATGACGCACACCTTCTGTTAAAAAAATGACTCCAATTACCACTGAGTTATTCATTTTTCCTATAATTTACTTATTTGTCTTTAAAATGTTGGCTGGCAACCAAATAACAATATATTATATGCCATTAAGTACATATTGAATTGTTATGAATTGTCGTGTATTATAATCTGTTTTGGTCTATATCTTAAGAACCATTTAACATATTTTCACGAAATAAAGCGCAAACTCGAGTACATGCACTACTCTCATCGCGGTCGCCAACCCGGGTCCCTATGGCTGAAACAAAGTACCTTATTCTCTTCCATTTTGGTACTACTTTATTGTTTTTTTCAAAATAACACATATTTCACTGCACTTCCTTACACTGACACACCACTAGGTTGCTTGCATATGAGACCCGAGGATCACATACGTGTGTTTTTACGTGACACAAAGAGAAACTACGTAATTATATCAAACTTCTATATTTTTCTGAAATCGAAGTGTTATCTTGTCTTCTGCAACGGTTCATTTTGATGCACCCTGTATACATATTTTCCATGTCAGAACAAAATATGTTGTTTTCATATGCTACACATCAGGATAGGTACAAGAGGCACAATTAGCACAAAAAGCATAAAATAATGTAGTCAGTAACATATATTCTACATTAACGACTTTAACCCTTACATTCTCAATGAGATCACAAGACGCATACCTGTCAAAAATTGCTTCCAATTACCACTGAGTTATTCAGTTATCCTATAATTTCCTTATTTATCTTAAAAGTGTTGGCTAGCAACCGCCTAACAATATATTATATGTCATTATGTACATATTGAATTGTTATGAATTGTCGTGTATTATAATGTGTTTTGGTCTATATCTTAAGAACCATTTAACATATTTTCACGAAATAAAGCCAACTCGACCACATGCACTACTCTCATCGCGGTCGCCAACCCAGGTCCCTATGGCTGAAACAAAATACCTTAATCTCTACCATGTTTGGTACTACTTTATTGTTTTTTTCAAAATAACACATATTTCACTGCACATCCTTACACTTACACACCACTAGGTTGCTTGCAAATGACATCCGAGGATCACATATGTGTATTTTTACGTAACACAAAGAGAAACTACCTAATTATATCAAACATATATATTTTTCTGAAATGCAAATGTTATCTTGTCTTCTGCAACGGTTTATTTTGATGCACCCTGTATATATATTTTCGATGTCAGAGTAAAATATGTTGTTTTCATATCCTACACATCAGGATACGTACGAAAGGAACAAATTAGCACAAAAAGCATAAAATAATGAATTCAGTAACATATATTCTACATGAACGACTTTAACCATTATCTTCTCAATGAGATCACATGACGCACACCTTCTGTTAAAAAAAATGACTAGAACTACCACTGAGTTATTCAGTTTTCCTATAATTTACTTATTTGTCTTAAAAATGTTGGCTGGCAACCGCCTAACAATATATTATATGCCATTAAATACATATTGAATTGTTATGAATTGTCGTGTATTATAATCTGTTTTGGTCTATATCTTAATAATCATTTAACATATTTTCACGAAATAAATCGCAAACTCGAGTACATGCACTACTCTCATCGCGGTCGCCAACCCGGGTCCCTATGGCTGAAACAAAGTACCTTATTCTCTACCATTTTGGTACTACTTTATTGTTTTTTTCAAAATAACACATATTTCACTGCACTTCCTTACACTGACACACCACTAGGTTGCTTGCATATGAGACCCGAGGATCACATACGTGTGTTTTTACGTGACACAAAGAGAAAATACGTAATTATATCAAACTTCTATATTTTTCTGAAATCGAAGTGTTATCTTGTCTTCTGCAACGGTTCATTTTGATGCACCCTGTATACATATTTTCGATGTCAGAACAAAATATGTTGTTTTCATATGCTACACATCAGGATAGGTACGAGAGGCACAATTAGCACAAAAAACATAAAATAATGTAGTCAGTAACATATATTCTACATGAACGACTTTAACCCCTACATTCTCAATAAGATCACATGACGCACACCTGTCAAAAATTGTTTCCAATTACCACTGACTTATTCATTTTTGTGATAATTTTCTTCTTTCACGTAAAAATTTTGGCTGGCAACCGCCTAACAGTATATTATATGTCATTATGTACATATTGAATTGTTATGAATTGTCGTGTATTATAATTAGTTTTGGTCTATATCTTAAGAACGATTTAACATATTTTCACGAAATAAAGCGCAAATTGGAGCACATGCACCACTCTCATCGCGCTCGCCAACCCGGGTCCCTATGGCTGAAACAAAGTACCTTATTCTCTACCGTGTTTGTACTACTTTATTGTTTTTTTCAAAATAACATATATTTCACTGCATTTCCTTACACTGACACACCACTAGGATGCTTGCATATGACACCCGAGGACCACATATGTGTATTTTTATGTAACACAAAGAAAAAATACCTAATTAAATCAAACATATATAATTTTCTGAAATGGGAGTGTTATCTTGTCTTCTGCAACGGTTTATTTTGATGCACCCTGTATATGTATTTTCGATGTCAGAACGAAATATGTTGTTTTCATATTCAACACATCAGGATAGGTACGAATGGCAAAAATTAGCAGAAAAAGCATAAAATAATGAAGTTAGTAACATATATTCTACATGAACGACTTTAACCCTTACCTTCTCAATGTGATCACATGACGCACAGCTTCTGTAAAAAATTGACTCCAATTACCACTGAGTTATTCATTTTTCCTATAATTTACTTATTTGTCTTAAAAATGTTGGCTGGCAACCGCCTAACGATATATTATATGCCATTAAGTACATATTGAATTGTTATGAATTGTCGTGTATTATAATCTGTTTTGGTCTATATCTTAAGAACCATTTAACATATTTTCACGAAATAAAGCGCAAACTCGAGTACATGCACCACTCTCATCGCGGTCGCCAACCCGGGTCCCTATGGCTGAAACAAAGTACCTTATTCTCTTCCATTTTTGTACTACTTTATTGTTTTTTTCAAAATAACACATATTTCACTACACTTCCTTACACTGACACACCACTAGGTTGCTTGCATATGAGACCCGAGGATCACATACGTGTGTTTTTACGTGACACAAAGAGAAACTAAATAATAATATCAAACTTCTATATTTTTCTGAAATCGAAGTGTTATCTTGTCTTTTGCAACGGTTTATTTTGATGCACCCTGTATATATATTTTCGATGTCAGAGCAAAATATGTTGTTTTCATATTCTAGACATCAGGATACGTACGAAAGGCAAAAATTTGCACAAAGAGCATAAAATAATGAATTTAGTAACATATATTCTACATTAACGACTTTAACCCCTACATTCTCAATAAGATCACATGACGCACACCTGTCAAAAATTGCTTCCAATTACCACTGACTTATTCATTTTTGTGATAATTTTCTTCTTTCACGTAAAAATTTTGGCTGGCAACCGCCTAACAGTATATTATATGTCATTATGTACATATTGAATTGTTATGAATTGTCGTGTATTATAATTAGTTTTGGTCTATATCTTAAGAACCATTTAACATATTTTCACGAAATAAAGCGCAAATTCGAGCACATGCACCACTCTCATCGCGCTCGCCAACCCGGGTCCCTATGGCTGAAACAAAGTACCTTATTCTCTACCGTGTTTGTACTACTTTATTGTTTTTTTCAAAATAACATATATTTCACTGCACTTCCTTACACTGACACACCACTAGGATGCTTGCATATGACACCCGAGGACCACATATGTGTATTTTTATGTAACACAAGGAGAAACTACATAATTATATCAAACATATATATTTTTCTGAAATGCAAATGTTATCTTGTCTTCTGCAACGGTTTATTTTGATGCACCCTGTATATATATTTTCGATGTCAGAGTAAAATATGTTGTTTTCATATCCTACACATCAGTATACGTACGAATGAAAAAATTAGCACAAAAAGCATAAAATAATGAAGTTAGAAACATATATTCTACATGAACGACTTTAACCATTATCTTCTCAATGAGATCACATGACGCACACCTTCTGTTAAAAAAAATGACTAGAACTACCACTGAGTTATTCAGTTTTCCTATAATTTACTTATTTGTCTTAAAAATGTTGGCTGGCAACCGCCTAACAATATATTATATGCCATTAAGTACATATTGAATTGTTATGAATTGTCGTGTATTATAATCTGTTTTGGTCTATATCTTAATAATCATTTAACATATTTTCACGAAATAAATCGCAAACTCGAGTACATGCACCGCTCTCATGGCGGTCGCCAACCCGGGTCCCTATGGCTGAAACAAAGTACCTTATTCTCTACCATTTTGGTACTACTTTATTGTTTTTTTCAAAATAACACATATTTCACTGCACTTCCTGACACTGACACACCACTAGGTTGCTGGCATATGAGACCCGAGGATCACATACGTGTGTTTTTACGTGACACAAAGAGAAAATACGTAATTATATCAAACTTCTATATTTTTCTGAAATCGAAGTCTTATCTTGTCTTCTGCAACGGTTCATTTTGATGCACCCTGTATACATATTTTCGATGTCAGAACAAAATATGTTGTTTTCATATGCTACACATCAGGATACGTACGAGAGGCACAATTAGCACAAAAAGCATAAAATAATGTAGTCAGTAACATATATTCTACATGAACGACTTTAACCCTTACCTTCTCAATGAGATCACATGACGCACACCTTCTGTAAAAAATTGACTCCAATTACACTGAGTTATTCATTTTTCCTATAATTTCCTTATTTCTCTTAAAAATGTTGGTTGGCAACCGCCTAACAATATATTATATGTCATTATGTACATATTGAATTGTTATGAATTGTCGTGTATTATAATGTGTTTTGGTCTATATCTTAAGAACCATTTAGCATATTTTCACGAAATCAAGCTCAAACTCGAGTACATGCACTTCTCTCATCGCGGCCGCCAACTCGGGTCGCTATGGCTGAAACAAAGTACTTTATTCTCTACTAGGTTTGGTACTACTTTATTGTTTTTTTCAAAATAACATATTTCACGCACATCCTTACACTGACATACCACTAGTTTGCTTGCATATGAAACCCGAGGATCACATATGTGTATTTTTACGTAACAAAAAGAGAAACTACCTAATTATATCAAACATTTATATTTTTCTGAAATGGAAATGTTATCTTGTCTTCCGCAACGGTTTATTTTGATGCACCCTGTATATAAATTTTCGATGTCAGAGCAAAATATGTTGTTTTCATATTCTACACATCAGAATACGTACGAAAGGCACAAATGAGCCCAAAAAGCATAAAATAATGAATTTAGTAACATATATTCTACATGAACGACTTTAACCCTTACCTTCTCAATGAGATCACATGACGCACACATTCTGTAAAAAATTCACACCAATTACCACTGAGTTATTCATTTTTCCTATAATTTTCTTATTTATCTTAAAAATGTTGGCTGGCAACCGCCTAACAATATATTATAGGCCATTAAGTATATATTGAATTGTTATGAATTGTCGTGTATTATAATCTGTTTTTTGTCTATATCTTAAGAACCATTTAACATATTTTCACGAAATCAAGCTCAAACTCGAGTACATGCACTTCTCTCATCGCGGTCGCCAACCGGGGTCCCTATGGCTGAAACAAAGTACCTTATTCTCTACCATGTTTGGTACTACTTTATTGTTTTTTTCAAAATAACACCTATTTCACTGCACTTCCTTACACTGACACACCACTAGGTTGCTTGCATATGAGACCCGGGGATCACATACGTGTATTTTTACGTAACACAAAGAGAAACTATGTAATTATATCAAACTTCTATATTTTTCTGAAATCAAAGTGTTATCTTGTCTTCTGCAACGGTTTATTTTGATGCACCCTCTATATATATTTTCGATGTCAGAACAAAATATGTTGTTTTCATATGCTACACATCAGGATAGGTACGAAAGGCGCAATTAGCACAAAAAGCATAAAATAATTCATTTAGTAACATATATTCTACATTAACGACTTTAACCCTTACCTTCTCAATGAGATCACATAACACAAAATTTCTGAAAAAAATTGACTCCAATTACAACTGAGTTATTCATTTTTCCTATAATTTCCTTATTTGTCTTAAAAATATTTTCTGGCAACTGCCTAACAATATATTATATGTCATTATGTACATATTGAATTGTTATGAATTGTCGTGTATTATAATGTGTTTTGGTCTATATCTTAAGAACCATTTAACATATTTTCACGAAATAAAGCCAACTCGAGTACATGCACTACTCTCATTGCGGTCGCCAACCCGGGTCCCTATCGCTGAAACAAAATACTTTAATCTCTACAATGTTTGGTACTACTTTATTGTTTTTTTCAAAATAACACATATTTCACTGCACATCCTTACACTTACACACCACTAGGTTGCTTGCATATGACACCCGAAGATCACATATGTGTATTTTTACGTAACACAAAGAGAAACTACCTAATTATATCAAACTTTTATATTTTTTCTGAAATGGGAGTGTTATCTTGTCTTCTGCAACGGTTTATTTTGATGCACCCTGTATATGTATTTTCGATGTCAGAACAAAATATGTTGTTTTCATATTCAACACATCAGGATAGGTACGAATGGCAAAAATTAGCAGAAAAAGCATAAAATAATGAAGTTAGTAACATATATTCTACATGAACGACTTTAACCCTTACCTTCTCAATGTGATCACATGACGCACAGCTTCTGTAAAAAATTGACTCCAATTACCACTGAGTTTATCATTTTTCCTATAATTTTCTTATTTGTTTTAAAAACGTTGGCTGAAAACCGCCTAACAATATATTATATGTCATTATGTACATATTGAATTGTTATGAATTGTCGTGTATTATAATGTGTTTTGGTCTATATCTTAAGAACCATTTAACATATTTTCACGGAATAAAGCGCAACTCGAGTACATGCACTACTCTCATCGCGGTCGCCAACCCGGGTCCCTATGGCTGAAACAAAATACCTTAATCTCTACCATGTTTGGTATAACTTAATTGTTTTTTTCAAAATAACACATATTTCACTGCACATCCTTACACTTACACACCACTAGGTTGCTTGCATATGACACCCGAAGATCACATATGTGTATTTTTACGTAACACAAAGAGAAACTACCTAATTATATCAAACTTTTATATTTTTCTTAAATGGAAGTTTTATCTTGTCTTCTGCAACGGTTTATTTTGATGCACCCTGTATATATATTTTCGATGTCAGTACAAATTTTGTTGTTTTCATATTCTACACATCAGGATAGGTACGAAAGGCAAAAATTAGCAGAAAAATCATAAAATAATAAAGTTAGTAACATATATTCTAGATGAACGACTTTAACCATTATCTTCTCAATGAGATCACATGACGCACACCTTCTGTTAAAAAAATGACTCCAATTACCACTGAGTTATTCATTTTTCCTATAATTTACTTATTTGTCTTTAAAATGTTGGCTGGCAACCGTCTAACAATATATTATATGCCATTAATTACATATTGAATTGTTATGAATTGTCGTGTATTATAATCTGTTTTGGTCTATATCTTAAGAACCATTTAACATATTTTCACGAAATAAAGCGCAAATTCGAGTACATGCACTACTCTCATCGCGGTCGCCAACCCGGGTCCCTATGGCTGAAACAAAGTACCTTATTCTCTTCCATTTTGGTACTACTTTATTGTTTTTTTCAAAATAACACATATTTCACTGCACTTCCTTACACTTACACACCACTCGGTTGCTTGCATATGAGACCCGAGGATCACATACGTGTGTTTTTACGTGACACAAATAGAAACTACGTAATTATATCAAACTTCTATATTTTTCTGAAATCGAAGTGTTATCTTGTCTTCTGCAACGGTTCATTTTGATGCACCCTGTATACATATTTTCCATGTCAGAACAAAATATGTTGTTTTCATATGCTACACATCAGGATAGGTACGAGAGGCACAATTAGCACAAAAAGCATAAAATAATGTAGTCAGTAACATATATTCTACATGAACGACTTTAACCCTTACCTTCTCAATGAGATCACATGACGCAAACCTTCTGTAAAAAATTGACTCCAATTACCACTGTGTTATTCATTTTTCCTATAATTTCCTTATTTCTCTTAAAAATGTTGGTTGGCAACCGCCTAACAATATATTATATGTCATTATGTACATATTGAATTGTTATGAATTGTCGTGTATTATAATGTGTTTTGGTCTATATCTTAAGAACCATTTAACATATTTCACGAAATAAAGCTCAAAGTCGAGTACATGCACTTCTCTCATCGCGGTCGCCAACCCTGGTCCCTATGGCTGAAACAAAGTACCTTATTCTCTACCATGTTTGGTACTACTTTATTGTTTTTTTCAAAATAACACATATTTCACTGCACTTCCTTACACTGACACACCACTAGGTTGCTTGCATATGAGACCCGGGGATCACATACGTGTATTTTTACGTAACACAAAGAGAAACTCCCTAATTATATCAAACATATATATTTTTCTGAAATGGAAATGTTATCTTGTCTTCTGCAACGGTTTATTTTGATGCACCCTGTATATATATTTTCGATGTCAGTACAAAATATGTTGTTTTTATATTCTACACATCAGGATAGGTACGAATGGCAAAAATTAGCAGAAAAAGCATAAAATGATAAAGTTAGTAGCATATATTCTACATGAACGACTTTAACCCTTACCTTCTCAATGAGATCACATGACGCACACTTTCTGTAAAAAATTGACTCCAATTACCACTGAGTTATTCACTTTTCCTATAATTTCCTTATTTGTCTTAAAAATATTTTCTGGCAACTGCCTAACAATATATTATATGTCATTATGTACATATTGAATTGTTATGAATTGTCGTGTATTATAATGTGTTTTGGTCTATATCTTAAGAACCATTTAGCATATTTTCACGAAATCAAGCTCAAACTCGAGTACATGCACTTCTCTCATCGCGGTCGCCAACCGGGGTCCCTATGGCTGAAACAAAGTACCTTATTCTCTACCATGTTTGGTACTACTTTATTGTTTTTTTCAAAATAACACATATTTCACTGCACTTCCTTACACTTACACACCACTAGGTTGCTTGCATATGACACCCGAGGATCACATATGTGTATTTTTACGTAACACAAAGAGAAACTACCTAATTATATCAAACATTTATATTTTCCTGAAATGGAAATGTTATCTTGTCTTCTGCAACGGTTTATTTTGATGCACCCTGTATATATATTTTCAATGTCAGAGCAAAAAGTGTTGTTTTCATATTCTACACATCAGGATACGTACGAAAGGCACAAATTAGCACAAAAAGCATAAAATAATTCATTTAGTAACATATATTCTACATTAACGACTTTAACCCTTACCTTCTCAATGAGATCATATGAGGCACACTTTCTTAAAAAAATTCACACCAATTACCACTGAGTTATTCAGTTATCCTATAATTTCCTTTTTTATCTTAAAAATGTTGGCTGGCAACCGCCTAACAATATATTATATGTCATTATGTACATATTGAATTGTTATGAATTGTCGTGTATTATAATGTGTTTTGGTCTATATCTTAAGACCCATTTAACATATTTTCACGAAATAAAGCGCAACTCGAGTACATGCACTACTCTCATCGCGGTCGCCATCCCGGGTCCCTATGGCTGAAACAAAATACCTTAATCTCTACCTTGTTTGGTACTACTTTATTGTTTTTTTTCAAAATAACACATATTTCACTGCACATCCTTACACTCACAAACAAACCAGGTTGCTTGCAAATGAAACCTGAGGATCACATATGTGTATTTTTACGTAACAGAAAGAGAAACTACCTAATTAAATCAAACATATATATTTTTCTGAAATGGAAATGTTATCTTGTCTTCTGCAACGGTTTATTTTGATGCACCCTGTATATATATTTTCGATGTCAGAGCAAAATATGTTGTTTTCATATCCTACACATCAGGATACGTACGAAAGGAACAAATTAGCACAAAAAGCATAAAATAATGAATTTAGTAACATATATTCTACATGAACGACTTTAACCCTTACCTTCTCAATGAGATCACATGACGCACACCTTCTGTAAAAAATTGACTCCAATTACAACTGAGTTATTCAATTATCCTATAATTTCCTTATTTATCTTAAAAGTGTTGGCTGGCAACCGCCTAACAATATATTATATGTCATTATGTACATATTGAATTGTTATGAATTGTCGTGTATTATAATGTGTTTTGGTCTATATCTTAAGAACCATTTAACATATTTTCACGAAATAAAGCCAACTCGAGTACATGCACTACTCTCATTGCGGTCGCCAACCCGGGTCCCTATCGCTGAAACAAAATACTTTAATCTCTACAATGTTTGGTACTACTTTATTGTTTTTTTCAAAATAACACATATTTCACTGCACATCCTTACACTTACACACCACTAGGTTGCTTGCATATGACACCCGAAGATCACATATGTGTATTTTTACGTAACACAAAGAGAAACTACCTAATTATATCAAACTTTTATATTTTTTCTGAAATGGGAGTGTTATCTTGTCTTCTGCAACGGTTTATTTTGATGCACCCTGTATATGTATTTTCGATGTCAGAACAAAATATGTTGTTTTCATATTCAACACATCAGGATAGGTACGAATGGCAAAAATTAGCAGAAAAAGCATAAAATAATGAAGTTAGTAACATATATTCTACATGAACGACTTTAACCCTTACCTTCTCAATGTGATCACATGACGCACAGCTTCTGTAAAAAATTGACTCCAATTACCACTGAGTTTATCATTTTTCCTATAATTTTCTTATTTGTTTTAAAAATGTTGGCTGAAAACCGCCTAACAATATATTATATGTCATTATGTACATATTGAATTGTTATGAATTGTCGTGTATTATAATGTGTTTTGGTCTATATCTTAAGAACCATTTAACATATTTTCACGGAATAAAGCGCAACTCGAGTACATGCACCACTCTCATCGCGGTCGCCAACCCGGGTCCCTATGGCTGAAACAAAATACCTTAATCTCTACCATGTTTGGTATAACTTAATTGTTTTTTTCAAAATAACACATATTTCACTGCACATCCTTACACTTACACACCACTAGGTTGCTTGCATATGACACCCGAAGATCACATATGTGTATTTTTACGTAACACAAAGAGAAACTACCTAATTATATCAAACTTTTATATTTTTCTTAAATGGAAGTTTTATCTTGTCTTCTGCAACGGTTTATTTTGATGCACCCTGTATATATATTTTCGATGTCAGTACAAATTTTGTTGTTTTCATATTCTACACATCAGGATAGGTACGAAAGGCAAAAATTAGCAGAAAAATCATAAAATAATAAAGTTAGTAACATATATTCTAGATGAACGACTTTAACCATTATCTTCTCAATGAGATCACATGACGCACACCTTCTGTTAAAAAAATGACTCCAATTACCACTGAGTTATTCATTTTTCCTATAATTTACTTATTTGTCTTTAAAATGTTGGCTGGCAACCGTCTAACAATATATTATATGCCATTAATTACATATTGAATTATTATGAATTGTCGTGTATTATAATCTGTTTTGGTCTATATCTTAAGAACCATTTAACATATTTTCACGAAATAAAGCGCAAATTCGAGTACATGCACTACTCTCATCGCGGTCGCCAACCCGGGTTCCTATGGCTGAAACAAAGTACCTTATTCTCTTCCATTTTGGTACTACTTTATTGTTTTTTTCAAAATAACACATATTTCACTGCACTTCCTTACACTGACACACCACTCGGTTGCTTGCATATGAGACCCGAGGATCACATACGTGTGTTTTTACGTGACACAAATAGAAACTACGTAATTATATCAAACTTCTATATTTTTCTGAAATCGAAGTGTTATCTCTTCTGCAACGGTTCATTTTGATGCACCCTGTATACATATTTTCCATGTCAGAACAAAATATGTTGTTTTCATATGCTACACATCAGGATAGGTACGAGAGGCACAATTAGCACAAAAAGCATAAAATAATGTAGTCAGTAACATATATTCTACATGAACGACTTTAACCCTTACCTTCTCAATGAGATCACATGACGCAAACCTTCTGTAAAAAATTGACTCCAATTACCACTGTGTTATTCATTTTTCCTATAATTTCCTTATTTCTCTTAAAAATGTTGGTTGGCAACCGCCTAACAATATATTATATGTCATTATGTACATATTGAATTGTTATGAATTGACGTGTATTATAATGTGTTTTGGTCTATATCTTAAGAACCATTTAACATATTTCACGAAATAAAGCGCAAACTCGAGTACATGCACTACTCTCATCGCGGTCGCCAACCCGGGTCCCTAAGGCTGAAACAAAGTACCTTATTCTCTACCATGTTTGGTACTACATTATTGTTTTTTTCAAAATAACACATATTTCACTGCACTTCCCTACACTTACACACCACTAGGTTGCTTGCATATGACACCCGAGGATCATATATGTTTATTTTTACGTAACACAAAGAGAAACTACCTAATTATATCAAACATATATATTTTTCTGAAATGCAAATGTTATCTTGTCTTCTGCAACGGTTTATTTTGATGCACCCTGTATATATATTTTCGATGTCAGAGTAAAATATGTTGTTTTCATATCCTACACATCAGGATACGTACGAAAGGAACAAATTAGCACAAAAAGCATAAAATAATGAATTTAGTAACATATATTCTACATGAACGACTTTAACCATTATCTTCTCAATGAGATCACATGACGCACACCTTCTGTTAAAAAAAATGACTAGAACTACCACTGAGTTATTCAGTTTTCCTATAATTTACTTATTTGTCTTAAAAATGTTGGCTGGCAACCGCCTAACAATATATTATATGCCATTAAATACATATTGAATTGTTATGAATTGTCGTGTATTATAATCTGTTTTGGTCTATATCTTAATAATCATTTAACATATTTTCACGAAATAAATCGCAAACTCGAGTACATGCACTACTCTCATCGCGGTCGCCAACCCGGGTCCCTATGGCTGAAACAAAGTACCTTATTCTCTACCATTTTGGTACTACTTTATTGTTTTTTTCAAAATAACACATATTTCACTGCACTTCCTTACACTGACACACCACTAGGTTGCTTGCATATGAGACCCGAGGATCACATACGTGTGTTTTTACGTGACACAAAGAGAAAATACGTAATTATATCAAACTTCTATATTTTTCTGAAATCGAAGTGTTATCTTGTCTTCTGCAACGGTTCATTTTGATGCACCCTGTATACATATTTTCGATGTCAGAACAAAATATGTTGTTTTCATATGCTACACATCAGGATAGGTACGAGAGGCACAATTAGCACAAAAAACATAAAATAATGTAGTCAGTAACATATATTCTACATGAACGACTTTAACCCTTACCTTCTCAATGAGATCACATGACGCACACCTTCTGTAAAAAATTGACTCCAATTACACTGAGTTATTCATTTTTCCTATAATTTCCTTATTTCTCTTAAAAATGTTGGTTGGCAACCGCCTAACAATATATTATATGTCATTATGTACATATTGAATTGTTATGAATTGTCGTGTATTATAATTAGTTTTGGTCTATATCTTAAGAACCATTTAACATATTTTCACGAAATAAAGCGCAAATTCGAGCACATGCACCTCTCTCATCGCGCTCGCCAACCCGGGTCCCTATGGCTGAAACAAAGTACCTTATTCTCTACCGTGTTTGTACTACTTTATTGTTTTTTTCAAAATAACATTTATTTCACTGCACTTCCTTACACTGACACACCACTAGGATGCTTGCATATGACACCCGAGGACCACATATGTGTATTTTTATGTAACACAAAGAGAAACTACCTAATTATATCAAACATATATATTTTTCTGAAATGCAAATGTTATCTTGTCTTCTGCAACGGTTTATTTTGATGCACCCTGTATATATATTTTCGATGTCAGAGTAAAATATGTTGTTTTCATATCCTACACATCAGTATACGTACGAAAGGAACAAATTAGCACAAAAAGCATAAAATAATGAAGTTAGAAACATATATTCTACATGAACGACTTTAACCATTACCTTCTCAATGACATCACATGACGCACACCTTCTGTTAAAAAAAATGACTAGAACTACCACTGAGTTATTCAGTTTTCCTATAATTTACTTATTTGTCTTAAAAATGTTGGCTGGCAACCGCCTAACAATATATTATATGCCATTAAGTACATATTGAATTGTTATGAATTGTCGTGTATTATAATCTGTTTTGGTCTATATCTTAATAATCATTTAACATATTTTCACGAAATAAATCGCAAACTCGAGTACATGCACCGCTCTCATCGCGGTCGCCAACCCGGGTCCCTATGGCTGAAACAAAGTACCTTATTCTCTACCATGTTTGGTACTACTTTATTGTTTGTTTCAAAATAACACATATTTCACTGCACTTCCCTACACTTACACACCACTAGGTTGCTTGCATATGACACCCGAGGATCATATATGTTTATTTTTACGTAACACAAAGAGAAACGACCTAATTATATCAAACATTTATATTTTTCTGAAATGGAAGTGTTATCTTGTCTTTTGCAACGGTTTATTTTGATGCACCCTGTATATATATTTTCGATGTCAGAGCAAAATATGTTGTTTTCATATTCTAGACATCAGGATACGTACGAAAGGCAAAAATTAGCACAAAGAGCATAAAATAATGAATTTAGTAACATATATTCTACATTAACGACTTTAACCCCTACATTCTCAATAAGATCACATGACGCACACCTGTCAAAAATTGCTTCCAATTACCACTGACTTATTCATTTTTGTGATAATTTTCTTCTTTCACGTAAAAATTTTGGCTGGCAACCGCCTAACAGTATATTATATGTCATTATGTACATATTGAATTGTTATGAATTGTCGTGTATAATAATTAGTTTTGGTCTATATCTTAAGAACCATTTAACATATTTTCACGAAATAAAGCGCAAATTCGAGCACATGCACCACTCTCATCGCGCTCGCCAACCCGGGTCCCTATGGCTGGAACAAAGTACCTTATTTTCTACCGTGTTTGTACTACTTTATTGTTTTTTTCAAAATAACATATATTTCACTGCACTTCCTTACACTGACACACCACTAGGATGCTTGCATATGACACCCGAGGACCACATATGTGTATTTTTATGTAACACAAAGAGAAACTACCTAATTATATCAAACATATATATTTTTCTGAAATGCAATTGTTATCTTGTCTTCTGCAACGGTTTATTTTGATGCACCCTGTATATATATTTTCGATGTCAGAGTAAAATATGTTGTTTTCATATCCTACACATCAGTATACGTACGAAAGGAACAAATTAGCACAAAAAGCATAAAATAATGAAGTTAGAAACATATATTCTACATGAACGACTTTAACCATTATCTTCTCAATGAGATCACATGACGCACACCTTCTGTTAAAAAAAATGACTAGAACTACCACTGAGTTATTCAGTTTTCCTATAATTTACTTATTTGTCTTAAAAATGTTGGCTGGCAACCGCCTAACAATATATTATATGCCATTAAGTACATATTGAATTGTTATGAATTGTCGTGTATTATAATCTGTTTTGGTCTATATCTTAATAATCATTTAACATATTTTCACGAAATAAATCGCAAACTCGAGTACATGCACCGCTCTCATCGCGGTCGCCAACCCGGGTCCCTATGGCTGAAACAAAGTACCTTATTCTCTACCATTTTGGTACTACTTTATTGTTTTTTTCAAAATAACACATATTTCACTGCACTTCCTTACACTGACACACCACTAGGTTGCTTGCATATGAGACCCGAGGATCACATACGTGTGTTTTTACGTGACACAAAGAGAAAATACGTAATTATATCAAACTTCTATATTTTTCTGAAATCGAAGTCTTATCTTGTCTTCTGCAACGGTTCATTTTGATGCACCCTGTATACATATTTTCGATGTCAGAACAAAATATGTTGTTTTCATATGCTACACATCAGGATAGGTACGAGAGGCACAATTAGCACAAAAAGCATAAAATAATGTAGTCAGTAACATATATTCTACATGAACGACTTTAACCCTTACCTTCTCAATGAGATCACATGACGCACACCTTCTGTTAAAAATTGACTCCAATTACACTGAGTTATTCATTTTTCCTATAATTTCCTTATTTCTCTTAAAAATGTTGGTTGGCAACCGCCTAACAATATATTATATGTCATTATGTACATATTGAATTGTTATGAATTGTCGAGTATAATAATGTGTTTTGGTCTATATCTTAAGAACCATTTAGCATATTTTCACGAAATCAAGCTCAAACTCGAGTACATGCACTTCTCTCATCGCGGCCGCCAACTCGGGTCGCTATGGCTGAAACAAAGTACTTTATTCTCTACTAGGTTTGGTACTACTTTATTGTTTTTTTCAAAATAACATATTTCACGCACATCCTTACACTGACATACCACTAGTTTGCTTGCATATGAAACCCGAGGATCACATATGTGTATTTTTACGTAACAAAAAGAGAAACTACCTAATTATATCAAACATTTATATTTTTCTGAAATGGAAATGTTATCTTGTCTTCCGCAACGGTTTATTTTGATGCACCCTGTATATATATTTTCGATGTCAGAGCAAAATATGTTGTTTTCATATTCTACACATCAGGATACGTACGAAAGGCACAAATGAGCACAAAAAGCATAAAATAATGAATTTAGTAACATATATTCTACATGAACGACTTTAACCCTTACCTTCTCAATGAGATCACATGACGCACACATTCTGTAAAAAATTCACACCAATTACCACTGAGTTATTCATTTTTCCTATAATTTTCTTATTTATCTTAAAAATGTTGGCTGGCAACCGCCTAACAATATATTATAGGCCATTAAGTATATATTGAATTGTTATGAATTGTCGTGTATTATAATCTGTTTTTTGTCTATATCTTAAGAACCATTTAACATATTTTCACGAAATAAAGCGCAAACTCTAGTACATGCACTTCTCTCATTGCGGTTGCCAACCCGGGTCCCTATGGCTGAAACAAAGTACCTTATTCTCTACCATTTTGGTAGTACTTTATTGTTTTTTTCAAAATAACACCTATTTCACTGCACTTCCTTACA
The DNA here is from genome assembly GCF_964235325.1 of Thermobia domestica. Lineage (NCBI taxonomy): Eukaryota > Metazoa > Arthropoda > Insecta > Zygentoma > Lepismatidae > Thermobia > Thermobia domestica. Next base: position 163,890,561 of record NC_137469.1, read on the forward strand.
CTGACACACCACTAGGTTGCTTGCATATGAGACCCGGGGATCACATACGTGTATTTTTACGTAACACAAAGAGAAACTATGTAATTATATCAAACTTCTATATTTTTCTGAAATCAAAGTGTTATCTTGTCTTCTGCAACGGTTTATTTTGATGCACCCTCTATATATATTTTCGATGTCAGAACAAAATATGTTGTTTTCATATGCTACACATCAGGATAGGTACGAAAGGCGCAATTAGCACAAAAAGCATAAAATAATTCATTTAGTAACATATATTCTACATTAACGACTTTAACCCTTACCTTCTCAATGAGATCACATGACACAAAATTTCTGAAAAAAATTGACTCCAATTACCACTGAGTTATTCATTTTTCCTATAATTTCCTTATTTCTCTTAAAAATGTTGGTTGGCAACCGCCTAACAATATATTATATGTCATTATGTACATATTGAATTGTTATGAATTGTCGTGTATTATAATGTGTTTTGGTCTATATCTTAAGAACCATTTAACATATTTTCACGAAATAAAGCTCAAAGTCGAGTACATGCACTTCTCTCATCGCGGTCGCCAACCCTGGTCCCTATGGCTGAAACAAAGTACCTTATTCTCTACCATGTTTGGTACTACTTTATTGTTTTTTTCAAAATAACACATATTTCACTGCACTTCCTTACACTGACACACCACTAGGTTGCTTGCATATGAGACCCGGGGATCACATACGTGTATTTTTACGTAACACAAAGAGAAACTCCCTAATTATATCAAACATATATATTTTTCTGAAATGGAAATGTTATCTTGTCTTATGCAACGGTTTATTTTGATGCACCCTGTATATATATTTTCGATGTCAGTACAAAATATGTTGTTTTTATATTCTACACATCAGGATAGGTACGAATGGCAAAAATTAGCAGAAAAAGCATAAAATGATAAAGTTAGTAGCATATATTCTACATGAACGACTTTAACCCTTACCTTCTCAATGAGATCACATGACGCACACTTTCTGTAAAAAATTGACTCCAATTACCACTGAGTTATTCACTTTTCCTATAATTTCCTTATTTGTCTTAAAAATATTTTCTGGCAACTGCCTAACAATATATTATATGTCATTATGTACATATTGAATTGTTATGAATTGTCGTGTATTATAATGTGTTTTGGTCTATATCTTAAGAACCATTTAGCATATTTTCACGAAATCAAGCTCAAACTCGAGTACATGCACTTCTCTCATCGCGGTCGCCAACCGGGGTCCCTATGGCTGAAACAAAGTACCTTATTCTCTACCATGTTTGGTACTACTTTATTGTTTTTTTCAAAATAACACATATTTCACTGCACTTCCTTACACTTACACACCACTAGGTTGCTTGCATATGACACCTGAGGATCACATATGTGTATTTGTACGTAACACAAAGAGAAACTACCTAATTATATCAAACATTTATATTTTCCTGAAATGGAAATGTTATCTTGTCTTCTGCAACGGTTTATTTTGATGCACCCTGTATATATATTTTCAATGTCAGAGCAAAAAGTGTTGTTTTCATATTCTAGACATCAGGATACGTACGAAAGGCACAAATTAGCACAAAAAGCATAAAATAATTCATTTAGTAACATATATTCTACATTAACGACTTTAACCCTTACCTTCTCAATGAGATCATATGAGGCACACTTTCTTAAAAAAATTCACACCAATTACCACTGAGTTATTCATTTTTCCTATAATTTCCTTTTTTATCTTAAAAATGTTGGCTGGCAACCGCCTAACAATATATTATATGTCATTATGTACATATTGAATTGTTATGAATTGTCGTGTATTATAATGTGTTTTGGTCTATATCTTAAGAACCATTTAACATATTTTCACGAAATAAAGCGCAACTCGAGTACATGCACTACTCTCATCGCGGTCGCCAACCCCGGTCCCTATGGCTGAAACAAAATACCTTAATCTCTACCTTGTTTGGTACTACTTTATTGTTTTTTTTCAAAATAACACATATTTCACTGCACATCCTTACACTCACAAACAAACCAGGTTGCTTGCAAATGAAACCCGAGGATCACATATGTGTATTTTTACGTAACAGAAAGAGAAACTACCTAATTAAATCAAACATATATATTTTTCTGAAATGGAAATGTTATCTTGTCTTCTGCAACGGTTTATTTTGATGCACCCTGTATATATATTTTCGATGTCAGAGCAAAATATGTTGTTTTCATATCCTACACATCAGGATACGTACGAAAGGAACAAATTAGCACAAAAAGCATAAAATAATGAATTTAGTAACATATATTCTACATGAACGACTTTAACCCTTACCTTCTCAATGAGATCACATGACGCACACCTTCTGTAAAAAATTGACTCCAATTACCACTGAGTTATTCAGTTATCCTATAATTTCCTTATTTATCTTAAAAGTGTTGGCTGGCAACCGCCTAACAATATATTATATGTCATTATGTACATATTGAATTGTTATGAATTGTCGTGTATTATAATGTGTTTTGGTCTATATCTTAAGAACCATTTAACATATTTTCACGAAATAAAGCCAACTCGAGTACATGCACTACTCTCATCGCGGTCGCCAACCCGGGTCCCTATGGCTGAAACAAAATACTTTAATCTCTACCATGTTTGGTACTACTTTATTGTTTTTTTCAAAATAACACATATTTCACTGCACATCCTTACACTTACACACCACTAGGTTGCTTGCATATGACACCCGAAGATCACATATGTGTATTTTTACGTAACACAAAGAGAAACTACCTAATTATATCAAACTTTTATATTTTTTCTGAAATGGGAGTGTTATCTTGTCTTCTGCAACGGTTTATTTTGATGCACCCTGTATATGTATTTTCGATGTCAGAACAAAATATGTTGTTTTCATATTCAACACATCAGGATAGGTACGAATGGCAAAAATTAGCATAAAAAGTATAAAATGATTAAGTTAGTAACATATATTCTACATGAACGACTTTAACCCTTACCTTCTCAATGAGATCACATGACGCACACTTTCTGTAAAAAATTGACTCCAATTACCACTGAGTTATTCACTTTTCCTATAATTTCCTTATTTGTCTTAAAAATGTTGGCTGGCAACTGCCTAACAATATATTATATGTCATTATGTACATATTGAATTGTTATGAATTGTCGTGTATTATAATGTGTTTTGGTCTATATCTTAAGAACCATTTAGCATATTTTCACGAAATCAAGCTCAAACTCGAGTACATGCACTACTCTCATCGCGGTTGCCAACCCGGGTCCCTATGGCTGAAACAAAGTACCTTATTCTCTACCATGTTTGGTACTACTTTATTGTTTTTTTCAAAATAACACATATTTCACTGCACTTCCTTACACTTACACACCACTAGGTATCTTGCATATGACAACCGAGGATCACATATGTGTATTTTTACGTAACACAAAGAGAAACTACCTAATTATATCAAACATTTATATTTTCCTGAAATGGAAATGTTATCTTGTCTTCTGCAACGGTTTATTTTGATGCACCCTGTATATATATTTTCAATGTCAGAGCAAAAAGTGTTGTTTTCATATTCTACACATCAGGATACGTACGAAAGGCACAAATTAGCACAAAAAGCATAAAATAATTCATTTAGTAACATATATTCTACATTAAGGACTTTAACCCTTACCTTCTCAATGAGATCACATGACGCACACTTTCTGTAAAAAATTGACTCCAATTACCACTGAGTTATTCACTTTTCCTATAATTTCCTTATTTGTCTTAAAAATGTTGGCTGGCAACTGCCTAACAATATATTATATGTCATTATGTACATATTGAATTGTTATGAATTGTCGTGTATTATAATGTGTTTTGGTCTATATCTTAAGAACCATTTAACATATTTTCACGAAATAAAGCGCAACTCGAGTACATGCACTACTCTCATCGCGGTCGCCAACCCGGGTCCCTATGGCTGAAACAAAATACCTTAATCTCTACCATGTTTGGTACTACTTTATTGTTTTTTTCAAAATAACACATATTTCACTGCACATCCTTACACTTACACACCACTAGGTTGCTTGCATATGACACCCGAAGATCACATATGTGTATTTTTACGTAACACAAAGAGAAACTACCTAATTATATCAAACTTTTATATTTTTCTGAAATGGGAGTGTTATCTTGTCTTCTGCAACGGTTTATTTTGATGCACCCTGTATATGTATTTTCGATGTCAGAACAAAATATGTTGTTTTCATATTCAACACATCAGGATAGGTACGAATGGCAAAAATTAGCAGAAAAAGCATAAAATAATGAAGTTAGTAACATATATTCTACATGAACGACTTTAACCCTTACCTTCTCAATCTGATCACATGACGCACAGCTTCTGTAAAAAATTGACTCCAATTACCACTGAGTTTATCATTTTTCCTATAATTTTCTTATTTGTTTTAAAAATGTTGGCTGAAAACCGCCTAACAATATATTATATGTCATTATGTACATATTGAATTGTTATGAATTGTCGTGTATTATAAGGTGTTTTGGTCTATATCTTAAGAACCATTTAACATATTTTCACGAAATAAAGCGCAACTCGAGTACATGCACTACTCTCATCGCGGTCGCCAACCCGGGTCCCTATGGCTGAAACAAAATACCTTAATCTCTACCATGTTTGGTATAACTTAATTGTTTTTTTCAAAATAACACATATTTCACTGCACATCCTTACACTTACACACCACTAGGTTGCTTGCATATGACACCCGAAGATCACATATGTGTATTTTTACGTAACACAAAGAGAAACTACCTAATTATATCAAACTTTTATATTTTTTCTGAAATGGGAGTGTTATCTTGTCTTCTGCAACGGTTTATTTTGATGCACCCTGTATATGTATTTTCGATGTCAGAACAAAATATGTTGTTTTCATATTCAACACATCAGGATAGGTACGAATGGCAAAAATTAGCATAAAAAGTATAAAATGATTAAGTTAGTAACATATATTCTACATGAACGACTTTAACCCTTACCTTCTCAATGAGATCACATGACGCACACTTTCTGTAAAAAATTGACTCCAATTACCACTGAGTTATTCACTTTTCCTATAATTTCCTTATTTGTCTTAAAAATGTTGGCTGGCAACTGCCTAACAATATATTATATGTCATTATGTACATATTGAATTGTTATGAATTGTCGTGTATTATAATGTGTTTTGGTCTATATCTTAAGAACCATTTAGCATATTTTCACGAAATCAAGCTCAAACTCGAGTACATGCACTACTCTCATCGCGGTCGCCAACCCGGGTCCCTATGGCTGAAACAAAGTACCTTATTCTCTACCATGTTTGGTACTACTTTATTGTTTTTTTTCAAAATAACACATATTTCACTGCACTTCCTTACACTTACACACCACTAGGTATCTTGCATATGACAACCGAGGATCACATATGTGTATTTTTACGTAACACAAAGAGAAACTACCTAATTATATCAAACATTTATATTTTCCTGAAATGGAAATGTTATCTTGTCTTCTGCAACGGTTTATTTTGATGCACCCTGTATATATATTTTCAATGTCAGAGCAAAAAGTGTTGTTTTCATATTCTACACATCAGGATACGTACGAAAGGCACAAATTAGCACAAAAAGCATAAAATAATTCATTTAGTAACATATATTCTACATTAAGGACTTTAACCCTTACCTTCTCAATGAGATCACATGACGCACACTTTCTGTAAAAAATTGACTCCAATTACCACTGAGTTATTCACTTTTCCTATAATTTCCTTATTTGTCTTAAAAATGTTGGCTGGCAACTGCCTAACAATATATTATATGTCATTATGTACATATTGAATTGTTATGAATTGTCGTGTATTATAATGTGTTTTGGTCTATATCTTAAGAACCATTTAACATATTTTCACGAAATAAAGCGCAACTCGAGTACATGCACTACTCTCATCGCGGTCGCCAACCCGGGTCCCTATGGCTGAAACAAAATACCTTAATCTCTACCATGTTTGGTACTACTTTATTGTTTTTTTTAAAATAACACATATTTCACTGCACATCCTTACACTTACACACCACTAGGTTGCTTGCATATGACACCCGAAGATCACATATGTGTATTTTTACGTAACACAAAGAGAAACTACCTAATTATATCAAACTTTTATATTTTTCTGAAATGGGAGTGTTATCTTGTCTTCTGCAACGGTTTATTTTGATGCACCCTGTATATGTATTTTCGATGTCAGAACAAAATATGTTGTTTTCATATTCAACACATCAGGATAGGTACGAATGGCAAAAATTAGCAGAAAAAGCATAAAATAATGAAGTTAGTAACATATATTCTACATGAACGACTTTAACCCTTACCTTCTCAATCTGATCACATGACGCACAGCTTCTGTAAAAAATTGACTCCAATTACCACTGAGTTTATCATTTTTCCTATAATTTTCTTATTTGTTTTAAAAATGTTGGCTGAAAACCGCCTAACAATATATTATATGTCATTATGTACATATTGAATTGTTATGAATTGTCGTGTATTATAAGGTGTTTTGGTCTATATCTTAAGAACCATTTAACATATTTTCACGAAATAAAGCGCAACTCGAGTACATGCACTACTCTCATCGCGGTCGCCAACCCGGGTCCCTATGGCTGAAACAAAATACCTTAATCTCTACCATGTTTGGTATAACTTAATTGTTTTTTTTCAAAATAACACATATTTCACTGCACATCCTTACACTTACACACCACTAGGTTGCTTGCATATGACACCCGAAGATCACATATGTGGATTTTTACGTAACACAAAGAGAAACTACCTAATTATATCAAACTTTTATATTTTTCTGAAATGGAAGTGTTATCTTGTCCTCTGCAACTGTTAATTTTTTGCACCCATGCATATATATTTTCGATGTCATAACAAAATATGTTGTTTTCATATTCTACACATCAGGATAGGCACGAATGGCAAAAATTAGCAGAAAAAGCATAAAATGATAAAGTTAGTAACATATATTCTACATGAACGACTTTAACCCTTACCTTCTCAATGATATCACATGACGCACACCTTCTGTAAAAAATTGACTCCAATTACCACTGAGTTATTCATTTTTCCTATAATTTCCTTATTTGTCTTAAAAATGTTGGCTGGCAACTGCCTAACAATATATTATATGTCATTATGTACATATTGAATTGTTATGAATTGTCGTGTATTATAAGGTGTTTTGGTCTATATCTTAAGAACATTTAACATATTTTCACGAAATAAAGCTCAAAGTCGAGTACATGCACTTCTCTCATCGCGGTCGCCAACCCTGGTCCCTATGGCTGAAACAAAGTACCTTATTCTCTACCATGTTTGGTACTACTTTATTGTTTTTTTCAAAATAACACATATCTCACTGCACTTCCTTACACTGACACACCACTAGGTTGCTTGCATATGAGACCCGGGGATCACATACGTGTATTTTTACGTAACACAAAGAGAAACTCCCTAATTATATCAAACATATATATTTTTCTGAAATGGAAATGTTATCTTGTCTTCTGCAACGGTTTATTTTGATGCACCCTGTATATATATTTTCGGTGTCCGTACAAAATATGTTGTTTTTATATTCTACACATCAGGATAGGTACGAATGGCAAAAATTAGCAGAAAAATCATAAAATAATAAAGTTAGTAACATATATTCTAGATGAACGACTTTTACCATTATCTTCTCAATGAGATCACATGACGAACACCTTCTGTTAAAAAAATGACTCCAATTACCACTGAGTTATTCATTTTTCCTATAATTTACTTATTTGTCTTTAAAATGTTGGCTGGCAACCAAATAACAATATATTATATGCCATTAAGTACATATTGAATTGTTATGAATTGTCGTGTATTATAATCTGTTTTGGTCTATATCTTAAGAACCATTTAACATATTTTCACGAAATAAAGCGCAAACTCGAGTACATGCACTACTCTCATCGCGGTCGCCAACCCGGGTCCCTATGGCTGAAACAAAGTACCTTATTCTCTTCCATTTTGGTACTACTTTATTGTTTTTTTCAAAATAACACATATTTCACTGCACTTCCTTACACTGACACACCACTAGGTTGCTTGCATATGAGACCCGAGGATCACATACGTGTGTTTTTACGTGACACAAAGAGAAACTACGTAATTATATCAAACTTCTATATATTTCTGAAATCGAAGTGTTATCTTGTCTTCTGCAACGGTTCATTTTGATGCACCCTGTATACATATTTTCCATGTCAGAACAAAGTATGTTGTTTTCATATGCTACACAGCAGGATAGGTACGAGAGGCACAATTAGCACAAAAAGCATAAAATAATGTAGTCAGTAACATATATTCTACATGAAAGACTTTAACCCTTACCTTCTCAATGAGATCACATGACGCACACTTTCTGTAAAAAATTTACTCCAATTACCACTGAGTTATTCACTTTTCCTATAATTTCCTTATTAGTCTTAAAAATATTGGCTGGCAACTGCCTAACAATATATTATATGTCATTATGTACATATTGAATTGTTATGAATTGTCGTGTATTATAATGTGTTTTGGTCTATATCTTAAGAACCATTTAGCATATTTTCACGAAATCAAGCTCAAACTCGAGTACATGCACTTCTCTCATCTTGGTCGCCAACCCGGCTCCCTATGGCTGAAACAAAGTACCTTATTCTCTACCATGTTTGGTACTACTTTATTGTTTTTTCAAAATAACACATATTTCACTTACACACCACTAGGTTGCTTGCATATGACACCCGAGGATCACATATGTGTATTTTTACGTAACACAAAGAGAAACTACCTAATTATATCAAACATTTATATTTTCCTGAAATGGAAATGTTATCTTGTCTTCTGCAACGGTTTATTTTGATGCACCCTCTATATATATTTTCAATGTCAGAGCAAAAAGTGTTGTTTTCATATTCTACACATCAGGATACGTACGAAAGGCACAAATTAGCACAAAGAGCATAAAATAATTCATTTAGTAACATATATTCTACATTAACGACTTTAACCCTTACCTTCTCAATGAGATCACACGACGCACACTTTCTTAAAAAAATTCACACCAATTACCACTGAGTTATTAATTTTTCCTATAATTTCCTTTTTTATCTTAAAAATGTTGGCTGGCAACCGCCTAAAAATATATTATATGTCATTATGTACATATTGAATTGTTATGAATTGTCGTGTATTTTAATGTGTTTTGGTCTATATCTTAAGAACCATTTAACATATTTTCACGAAATAAAGCGCAACTCGAGTACATGCACTACTCTCATGGCGGTCGCCAACCCGGGTCCCTATGGCTGAAACAAAATACCTTAATCTCTACCATGTTTGGTACTACTTTATTGTTTTTTTTCAAAATAACACATATTTCACTGCACATCCTTACACTCACAAACAAACCAGGTTGCTTGCAAATGACACCCGAGGATCACATATGTGTATTTTTACGTAACACAAAGAGCAACTACCTAATTAAATCAAACATATATATTTTTCTGAAGTGGAAATGTTATCTTGTCTTCTGCAACGGTTTATTTTGATGCACCCTGTATATATATTTTCGATGTCAGAGCAAAATATGTTGTTTTCATATCCTACACATCAGGATACGTACGAAAGGAACAAATTAGCACAAAAAGAATAAAATAATGAATTTAGTAACATATATTCTACATGAACGACTTTAACCCTTACCTTCTCAATGAGATCACATGACGCACACCTTCTGTAAAAAATTGACTCCAATTACCACTGAGTTATTCAGTTATCCTATAATTTCCTTATTTATCTTAAAAGTGTTGGCTGGCAACCGCCTAACAATATATTATATGTCATTATGTACATATTGAATTGTTATGAATTGTCGTGTATTATAATGTGTTTTGGTCTATATCTTAAGAACCATTTAACATATTTTCACGAAATAAAGCGCAACTCGAGTACATGCACTACTCTCATCGCGGTCGCCAACCCGGGTCCCTATGGCTGAAACAAAATACCTTAATATCTACCATGTTTGGTACTACTTTATTGTTTTTTTTTCAAAATAACACATATTTCACTGCACATCCTTACACTTACACACCACTAGGTTGCTTGCATATGACACCCGAAGATCACATATGTGTATTTTTACGTAACAGAAAGAGAAACTACCTAATTAAATCAAACATATATAATTTTCTGAAATGGGAGTGTTATCTTGTCTTCTGCAACGGTTTATTTTGATGCACCCTGTATATGTATTTTCGATGTCAGAACAAAATATGTTGTTTTCATATTCAACACATCAGGATAGGTACGAATGGCAAAAATTAGCAGAAAAAGCATAAAATAATGAAGTTAGTAACATATATTCTACATGAACGACTTTAACCCTTACCTTCTCAATGTGATCACATGACGCACAGCTTCTGTAAAAAATTGACTCCAATTACCACTGAGTTATTCATTTTTCCTATAATTTACTTATTTGTCTTAAAAATGTTGGCTGGCAACCGTCTAACAATATATTATATGCCATTAAGTACATATTGAATTGTTATGAATTGTCGTGTATTATAATCTGTTTTGGTCTATATCTTAAGAACCATTTAACATATTTTCACGAAATAAAGCGCAAACTCGAGTACATGCACCACTCTCATCGCGGTCGCCAACCCGGGTCCCTATGGCTGAAACAAAGTACCTTATTCTCTTCCATTTTGGTACTACTTTATTGTTTTTTTCAAAATAACACATATTTCACTGCACTTCCTTACACTGACACACCACTAGGTTGCTTGCATATGAGACCCGAGGATCACATACGTGGGTTTTTACGTGACACAAAGAGAAACTACGTAATAATATCAAACTTCTATATTTTTCTGAAATCGAAGTGTTATCTTGTCTTTTGCAACGGTTTATTTTGATGCACCCTGTATATATATTTTCGATGTCAGAGCAAAATATGTTGTTTTCATATTCTAGACATCAGGATACGTACGAAAGGCACAAATTAGCACAAAGAGCATAAAATAATGAATTTAGTAACATATATTCTACATTAACGACTTTAACCCTTACATTCTCAATGAGATCACAAGACGCACACCTGTCAAAAATTGCTTCCAATTACCACTGAGTTATTCAGTTATCCTATAGTTTCCTTATTTATCTTAAAACTGTTGGCTAGCAACCGTCTAACAATATATTATATGTCATTATGTACATATTGAATTGGTATGAATTGTCAAGTATTATAATGTGTTTTGGTCTATATCTTAAGAACCATTTAACATATTTTCACGAAATATAGCGCAACTCGACCACATGCACTACTCTCATCGCGGTCGCCAACCCAGGTCCCTATGGCTGAAACAAAATACCTTCATCTCTACCATGTTTGGTACTACTTTATTGTTTTTTTCAAAATAACACATATTTCACTGCACTTCCTTACACTGACACACCACTAGGTTGCTTGCATATGAGACCCGAGGATCACATACGTGTGTTTTTACGTGACACAAAGAGAAACTACGTAATTATATCAAACTTCTATATATTTCTGAAATCGAAGTGTTATCTTGTCTTCTGCAACGGTTCATTTTGATGCACCCTGTATACATATTTTCCATGTCAGAACAAAATATGTTGTTTTCATATGCTACACATCAGGATAGGTACGAGAGGCACAATTAGCACAAAAAGCATAAAATAATGTAGTCAGTAACATATATTCTACATGAACGACTTTAACCCTTACCTTCTCAATGAGATCACATGACGCACACTTTCTGTAAAAAATTGACTCCAATTACCACTGAGTTATTCACTTTTCCTATAATTTCCTTATTTGTCTTAAAAATATTGGCTGGCAACTGCCTAACAATATATTATATGTCATTATGTACATATTGAATTGTTATGAATTGTCGTGTATTATAATGTGTTTTGGTCTATATCTTAAGAACCATTTAGCATATTTTCACGAAATCAAGCTCAAACTCGAGTACATGCACTTCTCTCATCGCGGTCGCCAACCCGGGTCCCTATGGCTGAAACAAAGTACCTTATTCTCTACCATGTTTGGTACTACTTTATTGTTTTTTCAAAATAACACATATTTCACTTACACACCACTAGGTTGCTTGCATATGACACCCGAGGATCACATATGTGTATTTTTACGTAACACAAAGAGAAACTACCTAATTATATCAAACATTTATATTTTCCTGAAATGGAAATGTTATCTTGTCTTCTGCAACGGTTTATTTTGATGCACCCTCTATATATATTTTCAATGTCAGAGCAAAAAGTGTTGTTTTCATATTCTACACATCAGGATACGTATGAAAGGCACAAATTAGCACAAAGAGCATAAAATAATTCATTTAGTAACATATATTCTACATTAACGACTTTAACCCTTACCTTCTCAATGAGATCACACGACGCACACTTTCTTAAAAAAATTCACACCAATTACCACTGAGTTATTAATTTTTCCTATAATTTCCTTTTTTATCTTAAAAATGTTGGCTGGCAACCGCCTAACAATATATTATATGTCATTATGTACATATTGAATTGTTATGAATTGTCGTGTATTTTAATGTGTTTTGGTCTATATCTTAAGAACCATTTAACATATTTTCACGAAATAAAGCGCAACTCGAGTACATGCACTACTCTCATGGCGGTCGCCAACCCGGGTCCCTATGGCTGAAACAAAATACCTTAATCTCTACCATGTTTGGTACTACTTTATTGTTTTTTTTCAAAATAACACATATTTCACTGCACATCCTTACACTCACAAACAAACCAGGTTGCTTGCAAATGACACCCGAGGATCACATATGTGTATTTTTACGTAACACAAAGAGCAACTACCTAATTAAATCAAACATATATATTTTTCTGAAGTGGAAATGTTATCTTGTCTTCTGCAACGGTTTATTTTGATGCACCCTGTATATATATTTTCGATGTCAGAGCAAAATATGTTGTTTTCATATCCTACACATCAGGATACGTACGAAAGGAACAAATTAGCACAAAAAGAATAAAATAATGAATTTAGTAACATATATTCTACATGAACGACTTTAACCCTTACCTTCTCAATGAGATCACATGACGCACACCTTCTGTAAAAAATTGACTCCAATTACCACTGAGTTATTCAGTTATCCTATAATTTCCTTATTTATCTTAAAAGTGTTGGCTGGCAACCGCCTAACAATATATTATATGTCATTATGTACATATTGAATTGTTATGAATTGTCGTGTATTATAATGTGTTTTGGTCTATATCTTAAGAACCATTTAACATATTTTCACGAAATAAAGCGCAACTCGAGTACATGCACTACTCTCATCGCGGTCGCCAACCCGGGTCCCTATGGCTGAAACAAAATACCTTAATATCTACCATGTTTGGTACTACTTTATTGTTTTTTTTTTTCAAAATAACACATATTTCACTGCACATCCTTACACTTACACACCACTATGTTGCTTGCATATGACACCCGAAGATCACATATGTGTATTTTTACGTAACAGAAAGAGAAACTACCTAATTAAATCAAACATATATAATTTTCTGAAATGGGAGTGTTATCTTGTCTTCTGCAACGGTTTATTTTGATGCACCCTGTATATGTATTTTCGATGTCAGAACAAAATATGTTGTTTTCATATTCAACACATCAGGATAGGTACGAATGGCAAAAATTAGCAGAAAAAGCATAAAATAATGAAGTTAGTAACATATATTCTACATGAACGACTTTAACCCTTACCTTCTCAATGTGATCACATGACGCACAGCTTCTGTAAAAAATTGACTCCAATTACCACTGAGTTATTCATTTTTCCTATAATTTACTTACTTGTCTTAAAAATGTTGGCTGGCAACCGTCTAACAATATATTATATGCCATTAAGTACATATTGAATTGTTATGAATTGTCGTGTATTATAATCTGTTTTGGTCTATATCTTAAGAACCATTTAACATATTTTCACGAAATAAAGCGCAAACTCGAGTACATGCACCACTCTCATCGCGGTCGCCAACCCGGGTCCCTATGGCTGAAACAAAGTACCTTATTCTCTTCCATTTTGGTACTACTTTAATGTTTTTTTCAAAATAACACATATTTCACTGCACTTCCTTACACTGACACACCACTAGGTTGCTTGCATATGAGACCCGAGGATCACATACGTGTGTTTTTACGTGACACAAAGAGAAACTACGTAATAATATCAAACTTCTATATTTTTCTGAAATCGAAGTGTTATCTTGTCTTTTGCAACGGTTTATTTTGATGCACCCTGTATATATATTTTCGATGTCAGAGCAAAATATGTTGTTTTCATATTCTAGACATCAGGATACGTACGAAAGGCACAAATTAGCACAAAGAGCATAAAATAATGAATTTAGTAACATATATTCTACATTAACGACTTTAACCCTTACATTCTCAATGAGATCACAAGACGCACACCTGTCAAAAATTGCTTCCAATTACCACTGAGTTATTCAGTTATCCTATAGTTTCCTTATTTATCTTAAAACTGTTGGCTAGCAACCGTCTAACAATATATTATATGTCATTATGTACATATTGAATTGGTATGAATTGTCAAGTATTATAATGTGTTTTGGTCTATATCTTAAGAACCATTTAACATATTTTCACGAAATATAGCGCAACTCGACCACATGCACTACTCTCATCGCGGTCGCCAACCCAGGTCCCTATGGCTGAAACAAAATACCTTAATCTCTACCATGTTTGGTACTACTTTATTGTTTTTTTCAAAATAACACATATTTCACTGCACATCCTTACACTCACAAACAAACCAGGTTGCTTGCAAATGACACCCGAGGATCACATATGTGTATTTTTAAATAACACAAAGAGAAACTACCTAATTATATCAAACATATATATTTTTCTGAAATGCAAATGTTATCTTGTCTTCTGCAACGGTTTATTTTGATGCACCCTGTATATATATTTTCGATGTCATTGTAAAATATGTTGTTTTCATATCCTACACATCAGGATACGTACGAAAGGAACAAATTAGCACAAAAAGCATAAAATAATGAATTTAGTAACATATATTCTACATGAACGACTTTAACCATTATCTTCTCAATGAGATCACATGACGCACACCTTCTGTTAAAAAAAATGACTAGAACTACCACTGAGTTATTCAGTTTTCCTATAATTTACTTATTTGTCTTAAAAATGTTGGCTGGCAACCGCCTAACAATATATTATATGCCATTAAATACATATTGAATTGTTATGGATTGTCGTGTATTATAATCTGTTTTGGTCTATATCTTAATAATCATTTAACATATTTTCACGAAATAAATCGCAAACTCGAGTACATGCACTACTCTCATCGCGGTCGCCAACCCGGGTCCCTATGGCTGAAACAAAGTACCTTATTCTCTACCATTTTGGTACTACTTTATTGTTTTTTTCAAAATAACACATATTTCACTGCACTTCCTTACACTGACACACCACTAGGTTGCTTGCATATGAGACGCGAGGATCACATACGTGTGTTTTTACGTGACGCAAAGAGAAAATACGTAATTATATCAAACTTCTATATTTTTCTGAAATCGAAGTGTTATCTTGTCTTCTGCAACGGTTCATTTTGATGCACCCTGTATACATATTTTCGATGTCAGAACAAAATATGTTGTTTTCATATGCTACACATCAGGATAGGTACGAGAGGCACAATTAGCACAAAAAGCATAAAATAATGTAGTCAGTAACATATATTCTACATGAACGACTTTAACCCTTACCTTCTCAATGAGATCACATGACGCACACCTTCTGTAAAAAATTGACTCCAATTACACTGAGTTATTCATTTTTCCTATAATTTCCTTATTTCTCTTAAAAATGTTAGTTGGCAACCGCCTAACAATATATTATATGTCATTATGTACATATTGAATTGTTATGAATTGTCGTGTATAATAATGTGTTTTGGTCCATATCTTAAGAATCATTTAACATATTTTCACGAAATAAAGCGCAAACTCGAGTACATGCACTACTCTCATCGCGGTCGCCAACCCGGGTCCCTATGGCTGAAACAAAGTACCTTATTCTCTACCATGTTTGGTACTACTTTATTGTTTGTTTCAAAATAACACATATTTCACTGCACTTCCCTACACTTACACACCACTAGGTTGCTTGCATATGACACCCGAGGATCATATATGTTTATTTTTACGTAACACAAAGAGAAACTACCTAATTATATCAAACATTTATATTTTTCTGAAATGGAAGTGTTATCTTGTCTTTTGCAACGGTTTATTTTGATGCACCCTGTATATATATTTTCGATGTCAGAGCAAAATATGTTGTTTTCATATTCTAGACATCAGGATACGTACGAAAGGCAAAAATTAGCACAAAGAGCATAAAATAATGAATTTAGTAACATATATTCTACATTAACGACTTTAACCCCTACATTCTCAATAAGATCACATGACGCACACCTGTCAAAAATTGCTTCCAATTACCACTGACTTATTCATTTTTGTGATAATTTTCTTCTTTCACGTAAAAATTTTGGCTGGCAACCGCCTAACAGTATATTATATGTCATTATGTACATATTGAATTGTTATGAATTGTCGTGTATTATAATTAGTTTTGGTCTATATCTTAAGAACCATTTAACATATTTTCACGAAATAAAGCGCAAATTCGAGCACATGCACCACTCTCATCGCGCTCGCCAACCCGGGTCCCTATGGCTGAAACAAAGTACCTTATTCTCTACCATGTTTGTACTACTTTATTGTTTTTTTCAAAATAACATATATTTCACTGCACTTCCTTACACTGACACACCACTAGGATGCTTGCATATGACACCCGAGTACCACATATGTGTATTTTTATGTAACACAAAGAGAAACTACCTAATTATATCAAACATATATATTTTTCTGAAATGCAAATGTTATCTTGTCTTCTGCAACGGTTTATTTTGATGCACCCTGTATATATATTTTCGATGTCAGAGTAAAATATGTTGTTTTCATATCCTACACATCAGTATACGAACGAAAGGAACAAATTAGCACAAAAAGCATAAAATAATGAAGTTAGAAACATATATTCTACATGAACGACTTTAACCATTATCTTCTCAATGAGATCACATGACGCACACCTTCTGTTAAAAAAAATGACTAGAACTACCACTGAGTTATTCAGTTTTCCTATAATTTACTTATTTGTCTTAAAAATGTTGGCTGGCAACCGCCTAACAATATATTATATGCCATTAAGTACATATTGAATTGTTATGAATTGTCGTGTATTATAATCTGTTTTGGTCTATATCTTAATAATCATTTAACATATTTTCACGAAATAAAGCGCAAACTCGAGTACATGCACCGCTCTCATCGCGGTCGCCAACCCGGGTCCCTATGGCTGAAACAAAGTACCTTATTCTCTACCATTTTGGTACTACTTTATTGTTTTTTTCAAAATAACACATATTTCACTGCACTTCCTTACACTGACACACCACTAGGTTGCTTGCATATGAGACCCGAGGATCACATACGTGTGTTTTTACGTGACACAAAGAGAAAATACGTAATTATATCAAACTTCTATATTTTTCTGAAATCGAAGTGTTATCTTGTCTTCTGCAACGGTTCATTTTGATGCACCCTGTATACATATTTTCCATGTCAGAACAAAATATGTTGTTTTCATATGCTACACATCAGGATAGGTACGAGAAGCACAATTAGCACAAAAAGCATAAAATAATGTAGTCAGTAACATATATTCTACATGAACGACTTTAACCCTTACCTTCTCAATGAGATCACATGACGCAAACCTTCTGTAAAAAATTGACTCCAATTACCACTGTGTTATTCATTTTTCCTATAATTTCCTTATTTCTCTTAAAAATGTTGGTTGGCAACCGCCTAACAATATATTATATGTCATTATGTACATATTGAATTGTTATGAATTGACGTGTATTATAATGTGTTTTGGTCTATATCTTAAGAACCATTTAACATATTTCACGAAATAAAGAGCAAACTCGAGTACATGCACTACTCTCATCGCGGTCGCCAACCCGGGTCCCTAAGGCTGAAACAAAGTACCTTATTCTCTACCATGTTTGGTACTACATTATTGTTTTTTTCAAAATAACACATATTTCACTGCACTTCCCTACACTTACACACCACTAGGTTGCTTGCATATGACACCCGAGGATCATATATGTTTATTTTTACGTAACACAAAGAGAAACTACCTAATTATATCAAACATTTATATTTTTCTGAAATGGAAGTGTTATCTTGTCTTTTGCAACGGTTTATTTTGATGCACCCTGTATATATATTTTCTATGTCAGAGCAAAATATGTTGTTTTCATATTCTAGACATCAGGATACGTACGAAAGGCACAAATTAGCACAAAGAGCATAAAATGATAAAGTTAGTAACATATATTCTACATGAACGACTTTAACCCTTACCTTCTCAATGAGATCACATGACGCACACTTTCTGTAAAAAATTGATTCCAATTACCACTGAGTTATTCACTTTTCCTATAATTTCCTTATTTGTCTTAAAAATATTGGCTGGCAACTGCCTAACAATATATTATATGTCATTATGTACATATTGAATTGTTATGAATTGTCGTGTATTATAATGTGTTTTGGTCTATATCTTAAGAACCATTTAGCATATTTTCACGAAATCAAGCTCAAACTCGAGTACATGCACTTCTCTCATCGCGGTCGCCAACCCGGGTCCCTATGGCTGAAACAAAGTACCTTATTCTCTACCATGTTTGGTACTACTTTATTGTTTTTTTCAAAATAACACATATTTCACTTACACACCACTAGGTTGCTTGCATATGACACCCGAGGATCACATATGTGTATTTTTACGTAACACAAAGAGAAACTACCTAATTATATGAAACATTTATATTTTCCTGAAATGGAAATGTTATCTTGTCTTCTGCAACGGTTTATTTTGATGCACCCTCTATATATATTTTCAATGTCAGAGCAAAAAGTGTTGTTTTCATATTCTACACATCACGATACGTACGAAAGGCACAAATTAGCACAAAGAGCATAAAATAATTCATTTAGTAACATATATTCTACATTAACGACTTTAACCCTTACCTTCTCAATGAGATCACATGACGCACACTTTCTTAAAAAAATTCACACCAATTACCACTGAGTTATTAATTTTTCCTATAATTTCCTTTTTTATCTTAAAAATGTTGGCTGGCAACCGCCTAACAATATATTATATGTCATTATGTACATATTGAATTGTTATGAATTGTCGTGTATTATAATCTGTTTTGGTCTATATCTTAAGAACCATTTAACATATTTTCACGAAATAAAGCGCAACTCGAGTACATGCACTACTCTCATGGCGGTCGCCAACCCGGGTCCCTATGGCTGAAACAAAATACCTTAATCTCTACCATGTTTGGTACTACTTTATTGTTTTTTTCAAAATAACACATATTTCACTGCACATCCTTACACTCACAAACAAACCAGGTTGCTTGCAAATGACACCCGAGGATCACATATGTGTATTTTTACGTAACACAAAGAGCAACTACCTAATTAAATCAAACATATATATTTTTCTGAAGTGGAAATGTTATCTTGTCTTCTGCAACGGTTTATTTTGATGCACCCTGTATATATATTTTCGATGTCAGAGCAAAATATGTTGTTTTCATATCCTACACATCAGGATACGTACGAAAGGAACAAATTAGCACAAAAAGAATAAAATAATGAATTTAGTAACATATATTCTACATGAACGACTTTAACCCTTACCTTCTCAATGAGATCACATGACGCACACCTTCTGTAAAAAATTGACTCCAATTACCACTGAGTTATTCAGTTATCCTATAATTTCCTTATTTATCTTAAAAGTGTTGGCTGGCAACCGCCTAACAATATATTATATGTCATTATGTACATATTGAATTGTTATGAATTGTCGTGTATTATAATGTGTTTTGGTCTATATCTTAAGAACCATTTAACATAATTTCACGAAATAAAGCGCAACTCGAGTACATGCACTACTCTCATCGCGGTCGCCAACCCGGGTCCCTATGGCTGAAACAAAATACCTTAATCTCTACCATGTTTGGTACTACTTTATTGTTTTTTTTCAAAATAACACATATTTCACTGCACATCCTTACACTTACACACCACTAGGTTGCTTGCATATGACACCCGAAGATCACATATGTGTATTTTTACGTAACACAAAGAGAAACTACCTAATTAAATCAAACATATATAATTTTCTGAAATGGGAGTGTTATCTTGTCTTCTGCAACGGTTTATTTTGATGCACCCTGTATATGTATTTTCGATGTCAGAACAAAATATGTTGTTTTCATATTCAACACATCAGGATAGGTACGAATGGCTAAAAATTAGCAGAAAAAGCATAAAATAATGAAGTTAGTAACATATATTCTACATGAACGACTTTAACCCTTACCTTCTCAATGTGATCACATGACGCACAGCTTCTGTAAAAAATTGACTCCAATTACCACTGAGTTATTCATTTTTCCTATAATTTACTTATTTGTCTTAAAAATGTTGGCTGGCAACCGTCTAACAATATATTATATGCCATTAAGTACATATTGAATTGTTATGAATTGTCGTGTATTATAATCTGTTTTGGTCTATATCTTAAGAACCATTTAACATATTTTCACGAAATAAAGCGCAAACTCGAGTACATGCACCACTCTCATCGCGGTCGCCAACCCGGGTCCCTATGGCTGAAACAAAGTACCTTATTCTCTTCCATTTTGGTACTACTTTATTGTTTTTTTCAAAATAACACATATTTCACTGCACTTCCTTACACTGACACACCACTAGGTTGCTTGCATATGAGACCCGAGGATCACATACGTGTGTTTTTACGTGACACAAAGAGAAACTACGTAATAATATCAAACTTCTATATTTTTTCTGAAATCGAAGTGTTATCTTGTCTTTTGCAACGGTTTATTTTGATGCACCCTGTATATATATTTTCGATGTCAGAGCAAAATATGTTGTTTTCATATTCTAGACATCAGGATACGTACGAAAGGCACAAATTAGCACAAAGAGCATAAAATAATGAATTTAGTAACATATATTCTACATTAACGACTTTAACCCTTACATTCTCAATGAGATCACAAGACGCACACCTGTCAAAAAATGCTTCCAATTACCACTGAGTTATTCAGTTATCCTATAGTTTCCTTATTTATCTTAAAAGTGTTGGCTAGCAACCGTCTAACAATATATTATATGTCATTATGTACATATTGAATTGTTATGAATTGTCGTGTATTATAATGTGTTTTGGTCTATATCTTAAGAACCATTTAACATATTTTCACGAAATATAGCGCAACTCGACCACATGCACTATTCTCATCGCGGTCGCCAACCCAGGTCCCTATGGCTGAAACAAAATACCTTAATCTCTACCATGTTTGGTACTACTTTATTGTTTTTTTCAAAATAACACATATTTCACTGCACATCCTTACACTCACAAACAAACCAGGTTGCTTGCAAATGACACCCGAGGATCACATATATGTATTTTTACGTAACACAAAGAGAAACTACCTAATTATATCAAACATATATATTTTTCTGAAATGCAAATGTTATCTTGTCTTCTGCAACGGTTTATTTTGATGCACCCTGGATATATATTTTCGATGTCAGAGTAAAATATGTTGTTTTCATATCCTACACATCAGGATACGTACGAAAGGAACAAATTAGCACAAAAAGCATAAAATAATGAATTTAGTAACATATATTCTACATGAACGACTTTAACCATTATCTTCTCAATGAGATCACATGACGCACACCTTCTGTTAAAAAAAAATGACTAGAACTACCACTGAGTTATTCAGTTTTCCTATAATTTACTTATTTGTCTTAAAAATGTTGGCTGGCAACCGCCTAACAATATATTATATGCCATTAAATACATATTGAATTGTTATGAATTGTCGTGTATTATAATCTGTTTTGGTCTATATCTTAATAATCATTTAACATATTTTCACGAAATAAATCGCAAACTCGAGTACATGCACTACTCTCATCGCGGTCGCCAACCCGGGTCCCTATGGCTGAAACAAAGTACCTTATTCTCTACCATTTTGGTACTACTTTATTGTTTTTTTCAAAATAACACATATTTCACTGCACTTCCTTACACTGACACACCACTAGGTTGCTTGCATATGAGACGCGAGGATCACATACGTGTGTTTTTACGTGACACAAAGAGAAAATACGTAATTATATCAAACTTCTATATTTTTCTGAAATCGAAGTGTTATCTTGTCTTCTGCAACGGTTCATTTTGATGCACCCTGTATACATATTTTCGATGTCAGAACAAAATATGTTGTTTTCATATGCTACACATCAGGATAGGTACGAGAGGCACAATTAGCACAAAAAGCATAAAATAATGTAGTCAGTAACATATATTCTACATGAACGACTTTAACCCTTACCTTCTCAATGAGATCACATGACGCACACCTTCTGTAAAAAATTGACTCCAATTACACTGAGTTATTCATTTTTCCTATAATTTCCTTATTTCTCTTAAAAATGTTGGTTGGCAACCGCCTAACAATATATTATATGTCATTATGTACATATTGAATTGTTATGAATTGTCGTGTATAATAATGTGTTTTGGTCTATATCTTAAGAATCATTTAACATATTTTCACGAAATAAAGCGCAAACTCGAGTACATGCACTACTCTCATCGCGGTCGCCAACCCGGGTCCCTATGGCTGAAACAAAGTACCTTATTCTCTACCATGTTTGGTACTACTTTATTGTTTGTTTAAAAATAACACATATTTAACTGAACTTCCCTACACTTACACACCACTAGGTTGCTTGCATATGACACCCGAGGATCATATATGTTTATTTTTACGTAACACAAAGAGAAACTACCTAATTATATCAAACATTTATATTTTTCTGAAATGGAAGTGTTATCTTGTCTTTTGCAACGGTTTATTTTGATGCACCCTGTATATATATTTTCGATGTCAGAGCAAAATATGTTGTTTTCATATTCTAGACATCAGGATACGTACGAAAGGCAAAAATTAGCACAAAGAGCATAAAATAATGAATTTAGTAACATATATTATACATTAACGACTTTAACCCCTACATTCTCAATAAGATCACATGACGCACACCTGTCAAAAATTGCTTCCAATTACCACTGACTTATTCATTTTTGTGATAATTTTCTTCTTTCACGTAAAAATTTTGGCTGGCAACCGCCTAACAGTATATTATATGTCATTATGTACATATTGAATTGTTATGAATTGTCGTGTATTATAATTAGTTTTGGTCTATATCTTAAGAACCATTTAACATATTTTCACGAAATAAAGCGCAAATTCGAGCACATGCACCACTCTCATCGCGCTCGCCAACCCGGGTCCCTATGGCTGAAACAAAGTACCTTATTCTCTACCATGTTTGTACTACTTTATTGTTTTTTTCAAAATAACATATATTTCACTGCACTTCTTTACACTGACACACCACTAGGATGCTTGCATATGACACCCGAGGACCACATATGTGTATTTTTATGTAACACAAAGAGAAACTACCTAATTATATCAAACATATATATTTTTCTGAAATGCAAATGTTATCTTGTCTTCTGCAACGGTTTATTTTGATGCACCCTGTATATATATTTTCGATGTCAGAGCAAAATATGCTGTTTTCATATTCTACACATCGGGATACGTACGAAAGGCAAAAATTATTACAAAAAGCATAAAATAATGAATTTAGTAACATATATTCTACATGAACGACTTTAACCCTTACCTTCTCAATGAGATCACATGACGCACACCTTCTGTAAAAAATTAACTCCAATTACCACTGAGTTATTCAGTTATCCTATAATTTCCTTATTTATCTTAAAAGTGTTGGCTGGCAACCGCCTAACAATATATTATATGTCATTATGTACATATTGAATTGTTATGAATTGTCGTGTATTATAATGTGTTTGGGTCTATATCTTAAGAACCATTTAACATATTTTCACGAAATAAAGCGCAACTCGACCACATGCACTACTCTCATCGCGGTCGCCAACCCGGGTCCCTATGGCTGAAACAAAATACCTTAATCTCTACCATGTTTGGTACTACTTTATTGTTTTTTTCAAAATAACACATATTTCACTGCACATCCTTACACTCACAAACAAACCAGGTTGCTTGCAAATGACACCCGAGGATCACATATGTGTATTTTTACGTAACACAAAGGGAAACTACCTAATTATATCAAACATATATATTTTTCTAAAATGCAAATGTTATCTTGTCTTCTGCAACGGTTTATTTTGATGCACCCTTTATATATATTTTCGATGTCAGAGTAAAATATGTTGTTTTCATATCCTACACATCAGGATACGTACGAAAGGAACAAATTAGCACAAAAAGCATAAAATAATGAATTTAGTAACATATATTCTACATGAACGACTTTAACCATTATCTTCTCAATGAGATCACATGACGCACACCTTCTGTTAAAAAAAATGACTACAATTACCACTGAGTTATTCAGTTATCCTATAATTTCCTTATTTATCTTAAAAGTGTTGGCTGGCAACCGCCTAACAATATATTATATGTCATTATGTACATATTGAATTGTTATGAATTGTCGTGTATTATAATCTGTTTTGGTCTATATCTTAATAATCATTTAACATATTTTCACGAAATAAATCGCAAACTCGAGTACATGCACTACTCTCATCGCGGTCGCCAACCCGTGTCCCTATGGCTGAAACAAAGTACCTTATTCTCTACCATTTTGGTACTACTTTATTATTTTTTTCAAAATAACACATATTTCACTGCACTTCCTTACACTGACACACCACTAGGTTGCTTGCATATGAGACCCGAATATCACATACGTGTGTTTTTACGTGACACAAAGAGAAAATACGTAATTATATCAAACTTCTATATTTTTCTGAAATCGAAGTGTTATCTTGTCTTTTGCAACGCTTTATTTTGATGCACCCTGTATATATATTTTCGATGTCAGAGCAAAATATGTTGTTTTCATATTCTAGACATCAGGATACGTACGAAAGGCACAAATTAGCACAAAGAGCATAAAATAATGAATTTAGTAACATATATTCTACATTAACGACTTTAACCCTTACATTCTCAATGAGATCACAAGACGCACACCTGTCAAAAATTGCTTCCAATTACCACTGAGTTATTCAGTTATCCTATAATTTCCTTATTTATCTTAAAAGTGTTGGCTAGCAACCGCCTAACAATATATTATATGTCATTATGTACATATTGAATTGTTATGAATTGTCGTGTATTATAATGTGTTTTGGTCTATATCTTAAGAACCATTTAACATATTTTCACGAAATATAGCGCAACTCGACCACATGCACTACTCTCATCGCGGTCGCCAACCCAGGTCCCTATGGCTGAAACAAAATACCTTAATCTCTACCATGTTTGGTACTACTTTATTGTTTTTTTCAAAATAACACATATTTCACTGCACTTCCTTACACTGACACACCACTAGGTTGCTTGCATATGCGACCCGAGGATCACATACGTGTGTTTTTACGTGACACAAAGAGTAAATACGTAATTATATCAAACTTCTATATTTCTCTGAAATCGAAGTGTTATCTTGTCTTCTGCAACGGTTCATTTTGATGCACCCTGTATACATATTTTCGATGTCAGAACAAAATATGTTGTTTTCATATGCTACACATCAGGATAGGTACGAGAGGCACAATTAGCACAAAAAGCATAAAATAATGTAGTCAGTAACATATATTCTACATGAACGACTTTAACCCTTACCTTCTCAATGAGATCACATGACGCACACCTTCTGTAAAAAATTGACTCCAATTACACTGAGTTATTCATTTTTAATATAATTTCCTTATTTCTCTTAAAAATGTTGGTTGGCAACCGCCTAACAATATATTATATGTCATTATGTACATATTGAATTGTTATGAATTGTCGTGTATAATAATGTGTTTTGGTCTATATCTTAAGAATCATTTAACATATTTTCACGAAATAAAGCGCAAACTCGAGTACATGCACTACTCTCATCGCGGTCGCCAACCCGGGTCCCTATGGCTGAAACAAAGTACCTTGTTCTCTACCATGTTTGGTACTACTTTATTGTTTGTTTCAAAATAACACATATTTCACTGCACTTCCCTACACTTACACACAACTAGGTTGCTTGCATATGACACCCGAGGATCATATATGTTTATTTTTACGTAACACAAAGAGAAACTACCTAATTATATCAAACATTTATATTTTTCTGAAATGGAAGTGTTATCTTGTCTTTTGCAACGGTTTATTTTGATGCACCCTGTATATATATTTTCGATGTCAGAGCAAAATATGTTGTTTTCATATTCTAGACATCAGGATACGTACGAAAGGCACAAATTAGCACAAAGAGCATAAAATAATGAATTTAGTAACATATATTCTACATTAACGACTTTAACCCCTACATTCTCAATAAGATCACATGACGCACACCTGTCAAAAATTGCTTCCAATTACCACTGACTTATTCATTTTTGTGATAATTTTCTTCTTTCACGTAAAAATTTTGGCTGGTAACCGCCTAACAGTATATTATATGTCATTATGTACATATTGAATTGTTATGAATTGTCGTGTATTATAATTTGTTTTGGTCTATATCTTAAGAACCATTTAACATATCTTCACGAAATAAAGCGCCAATTCGAGCACATGCACTACTCTCATCTCGGTCGCCAACCCGGGTCCCTATGGCTGAAACAAAGTACCTTATTCTCTACCATGTTTGTACTACTTTATTGTTTTTTTCAAAATAACACATATTTCACTGCACTTCCTTACACTGACACACCACTAGGATGCTTGGATATGACACCCGAGGACCACATATGTGTATTTTTATGTAACACAAAGAGAAACTACCTAATTATATCAAACTTTTATATTTTTCTGAAATGGAAGTGTTATCTTATCTTCTGCAACGGTTTATTTTGATGCACCCTGTATATATATTTTCGATGTCAGAGCAAAATATGCTGTTTTCATATTCTACACATCGGGATACGTACGAAAGGCACAAATTGTTACAAAAAGCATAAAATAATGAATTTAGTAACATATATTCTACATGAACGACTTTAACCCTTACCTTCTCAACGAGATCACATGACGCACACCTTCTGTAAAAAATTGACTCCAATTACCACTGAGTTATTCAGTTATCCTATAATTTCCTTATTTATCTTAAAAGTGTTGGCTGGCAACCGCCTAACAATATATTATATGTCATTATGTACATATTGAATTGTTATGAATTGTCGTGTATTATAATGTGTTTTGGTCTATATCTTAAGAACCATTTAACCACGAAATAAAGCGCAACTCGACCACATGCACTACTCTCATCGCGGTCGCCAACCCGGGTCCCTATGGCTGAAACAAAATACCTTAATCTCTACCATGTTTGGTACTACTTTATTGTTTTTTTCAAAATAACACATATTTCACTGCACATCCTTACACTCACAAACAAACCAGGTTGCTTGCAAATGACACCCGAGGATCACATATGTGTATTTTTACGTAACACAAAGAGAAACTACCTAATTATATCAAACATACATTTTTCTGAAATGGAAATGTTATCTTGTCTTCTGCAACGGTTTATTTTGATGCACCCTGTATATATATTTTCGATGTCAGAGCAAAATATGTTGTTTTCATATCCTACACATCAGGATACGTACGAAAGGAACAAATTAGCACAAAAAGCACAAAATAATGAATTTAGTAACATATATTCTACATGAACGACTTTAACCATTATCTTCTCAATGAGATCACATGACGCACACCTTCTGTTAAAAAAATTGACTCCAATTACCACTGAGTTATTCAGTTTTCCTATAATTTCCTTATTTATCTTAAAAGTGTTGGCTGGCAACCGCCTAACAATATATTATATGTCATTATGTACATATTGAATTGTTATGAATTGTCGTGTATTATAATGTGTTTTGGTCTATATCTTAAGAACCATTTAACATATTTTCACGAAATAAAGCGCAACTCGACCACTGCACTACTCTCATCGCGGTCGCCAACCCGGGTCCCTATGGCTGAAACAAAGTACCTTATTCTCTACCATTTTGGTACTACTTTATTGTTTTTTTCAAAATAACACATATTTCACTGCACTTCCTTACACTGACACACCACTAGGTTGCTTGCATATGAGACCCGAGGATCACATACGTGTGTTTTTACGTGACACAAAGAGAAAATACGTAATTATATCAAACTTCTATATTTTTCTGAAATCGAAGTGTTATCTTGTCTTCTGCAACGGTTCATTTTGATGCACCCTGTATACATATTTTCGATGTCAGAACAAAATATGTTGTTTTCATATGCTACATATCAGGATAGGTACGAGAGGCACAATTAGCACAAAAAGCATAAAATAATGTAGTCAGTAACATATATTCTACATGAACGACTTTAACCCTTACCTTCTTAATGAGATCGCATGACTCACACCTTCTGTAAAAAATTGACTCCAATTACACTGAGTTATTAATTTTTCCTATAATTTCCTTATTTCTCTTAAAAATGTTGGTTGGCAACCGCCTAACAATATATTATATGTCATTATGTACATATTGAATTGTTATGAATTGTCGTGTATTATAATTTGTTTTGGTCTATATCTTAAGAACCATTTAACATATTTTCACGAAATAAAGCGCAAACTCGAGTACATGCACTTCTCTCATCGCGGTCGCCAACCTGGGTCCCTATGGCTGAAACAAAGTACCTTATTCTCTACCATGTTTGGTACTACTTTATTGTTTTTTTCAAAATAACACATATTTCACTGAACTTCCCTACACTGACACACCACTAGGTTACTTGCATATGACACCCGAGGATCACATACGTGTATTTTTACGTAACACAAAGAGAAATTACCTAATTATATCAAACATTTATAATATTCTGAAATGGAAACGTTATTTTGTCTTCTGCAACGGTTTATTTTGATGCACCCTGTATATATATTTTAGATGTCAGAGCAAAATATGCTGTTTTCATATTCTGCACATCAGGATACGTACGAAAGGCACAAATTATCACAAAAAGCATAAAATAATGAATTTAGTAACATATATTCTACATTAACGACTTTAACCCTTACCTTCTCAATGAGATAACATGACGCACACCTTCTGTAAAAAATTGACTCCAATTACCACTGAGTTATTCAGTTATCCTATAATTTCCTTATTTATCTTAAAAGTGTTGGCTGGCAACAGCCTAACAATATATTATATGTCATTATGTACATATTGAATTGTTATGAATTGTCGTGTATTATAATGTGTTTTGGTCTATATCTTAAGAACCATTTAACATATTTTCACGAAATAAAGCGCAACTCGAGCACATGCACTACTCTCATCGCGGTCGCCAACCCGGGTCCCTATGGCTGAAACAAAATACCTTAATCTCTACCATGTTTGGTACTACTTTATTGTTTTTTTTTTTAAAATAACACATATTTCACTGCACATCCTTACACTGACACACCACTAGGTTGCTTGCATATGAGACCCGAGGATCACATACGTGTGTTTTTACGTGACACAAAGAGAAACTACGTAATTATATCAAACTTCTATATTTTTCTGAAATCGAAGTGTTATCTTGTCTTCTGCAACGGTTCATTTTGATGCACCCTGTATACATATTTTCGATGTCAGAACAAAATATGTTGTTTTCATACGCTACACATCAGGATAGGTACGAGAGGCACAATTAGCACAAAAAGCATTAAATAATGTAGTCAGTAACATATATTCTACATGAACGACTTTAACCCTTACCTTCTCAATGAGATCACATGACGCACACCTTCTGTAAAAAATTGACTCCAATTACCACTGAGTTATTCAGTTTTCCTATAATTTCCTTATTTCTCTTAAAAATGTTGGTTGGCAACCGCCTAACAATATATTATATGTCATTATGTACATATTGAATTGTTATGAATTGTCGTGTATTATAATGTGTTTTGGTCTATATCGTAAGAACCATTTAACATATTTTCACGAAATAAAGCGCAAACTCGAGTACATGCACTACTCTCATTGCGGTCGCCTACCCGGGTCCCTATGGCTGAAACGAAGTACCTTATTCTCTACCATTTTGGTACTACTTTATTGTTTTTTTCAAAATAACACATATTTCACTGCACTTCCTTACACTGACACACCACTAGGTTGCTTGCATATGAGACCCGAGGATCACATACGTGTGTTTTTACGTGACACAAAGAGAAACTACGTAATTATATCAAACCTCTATATTTTTCTGAAATCGAAGTGTTATCTTGTCTTCTGCAACGGTTCATTTTGGTGCACCCTGTATACATATTTTCAAATGTCAGTACAAATTTTGTTGTTTTCATATTCTACACATCAGGATAGGTACGAAAGGCAAAAATTAGCAGAAAAATCATAAAATAATAAAGTTAGTAACATATATTCTACATGAACGACTTTAACCCTTACCTTCTCAATGAGATCACATGACGCACACCTTCTGTAAAAAATTGACTCCAATTACCACTGAGTTATTCATTTTTCCTATAATTTCCTTATTTCTCTTAAAAATGTTGGTTGGCAACCGCCTAACAATATATTATATGTCATTATGTACATATTGAATTGTTATGAATTGTCGTGTATTATAATGTGTTTTGGTCTATATCGTAAGAACCATTTAACATATTTTCACGAAATAAAGCGCAAACTCGAGTACATGCACTACTCTCATCGCGGTCGCCAACCCGGGTCCCTATGGCTGAAACAAAGTACCTTATTCTCTACCATTTTGGTACTACTTTATTGTTTTTTTTTCAAAATAACACATATTTCACTGCACTTCCTTACACTGACACACCACTAGGTTGCTTGCATATGAGACCCGACGATCACATACGTGTGTTTTTACGTGACACAAAGAGAAACTACGTAATTATATCAAACTTCTATATTTTTCTGAAATGGAAATGTTATCTTGTCTTCGGCAACGGTTTATTTTGATGCACCCTGTATATATATTTTCGATGTCAGAGCAAAATATGTTGTTTTCATATCCTACACATCAGTATACGTACGAAAGGAACAAATTAGCACAAAAAGCATAAAATAATGAATTTAGTAACATATATTCTACATGAACGACTTTAACCCTTACCTTCTCAATGAAATCACATGACGCACACCTTCTGTAAAAAATTGACTCCAATTACCACTGAGTTATTCATTTTTTTTTACAATTTCCTTATTTACCTTAAAAGTGCTGGCTGGCAACCGCCTAACAATATATTATATGTCATTATTTACATATTGAATTGTTATGAATTGTCGTGTATTATAATGTGTTTTGGTCTATATCTTAAGAACCATTTAGCATATTTTCACGAAATAAATCGCAAACTCGAGTACATGCACTTCTCTCATCGCGGTCGCCAACCCGGGTCGCTATGGCTGAAACAAAGTACCTTATTCTCTACTATGTTTGGTGCTACTTTTTTGTTTTTTTCAAAATAACATATTTCACTGCACACCCTTACACTGACACACCACTAGTTTGCTTGCATATGACACCCGAGGATCACATATGTGTATTTTTACGTAACACAAAGAGAAACTACCTAATTATATCAAACTTTTATATTTTTCTTAAATGGAAGTTTTATCTTGTCTTCTGCAACGGTTTATTTTGATGCACCCTGTATATATATTTTCGATGTCAGTACAAATTTTTTTTTCATATCCTACACATCAGGATAGGTACGAAAGGCAAAAATTAGCAGAAAAATCATAAAATAATAAAGTTAGTAACATATATTCTACATGAACGACTTTAACCATTATCTTCTCAATGAGATCACATGACGCACACCTTCTGTTAAAAAATGACTCCAATTACCACTGAGTTATTCATTTTTCCTATAATTTACTTATTTGTCTTAAAAATGTTGGCTGGCAACCGCCTAACAATATATTATATGCCATTAAGTACATATTGAATTGTTATGAATTGTCGTGTATTATAATCTGTATTGGTCTATATCTTAAGAACCATTTAACATATTTTCACGAAATAAAGCGCAAACTCGAGTACATGCACTACTCTCATGGCGGTCGCCAACCCGGGTCCCTATGGCTGAAACAAAGTACCTTATTCTCTACCATTTTGGTACTACTTTATTGTTCTTTTCAAAATAACACATATTTCACTGCACTTCCTTACACTGACACACCACTAGGTTGCTTGCATATGAGACCCGAGGATCACATACGTGTGTTTTTACGTGACACAAAGAGAAACTACGTAATCATATCAAACTTCTATATTTTTCTGAAATCGAAGTGTTATCTTGTCTTCTGCAACGGTACATTTTGATGCACCCTGTATACATATTTTCGATGTCAGAACAAAATATGTTGTTTTCATGCGCTACACATCAGGATAGGTACGAGAGGCACAATTAGCACAAAAAGCATAAAATAATGTAGTCAGTAACATTTATTCTACATGAACGACTTTAACCCTTACCTTCTCAATGAGATCACATGACGCACACCTTCTGTAAAAAATTGACTCCAATTACCACTGAGTTATTCATTTTTCCTATAATTTCCTTATTTCTCTTAAAAATGTTGGTTGGCAACCGCCTAACAATATATTGTATGTCATTATGTACATATTGAATTGTTATGAATTGTCGTGTATTATAATCTGTTTTGGTCTATATCGTAAGAACCATTTAACATATTTTCACGAAATAAAGCGCAAACTCGAGTACATGCACTACTCTCATCGCGGTCGCCAACCCGGGTCCCTATGGCTGAAACAAAGTACCTTATTCTCTACCTTTTTTGGTACTACTTTAGTGTTTTTTTCAAAATAACACATATTTCACTGCACTTCCTTACTCTGACACACCACTAGGTTGCTTGCATATGAGACCCGAGGATCACATACGTGTGTTTTTACGTGACACAAAGAGAAACTACGTAATTATATCAAACTTCTATATTTTTCTGAAATCGAAGTGTTATCTTGTCTTCTGCAACGGTTCATTTTGATGCACCCTGTATACATATTTTCGATGTCAGAACAAAATATGTTGTTTTCATACGCTACACATCAGGATAGGTACGAGAGGCACAATTAGCACAAAAAGCATAAAATAATGTAGTCAGTAACATATATTCTACATGAACGACTTTAACCCTTACCTTCTCAATGAGATCACATGACGCACACCTTCTGTAAAAAATTGACTCCAATTACCACTGAGTTATTCATTTTTCCTATAATTTCCTTATTTCTCTTAAAAATGTTGGTTGGCAACCGCCTAACAATATATTATATGTCATTATGTACATATTGAATTGTTATGAATTGTCGTGTATAATAATGTGTTTTGGTCTATATCTTAAGAATCATTTAACATATTTTCACGAAATAAAGCGCAAACTCGAGTACATGCACTACTCTCATCGCGGTCGCCAACCCGGGTCCCTATGGCTGAAACAAAGTACCTTATTCTCTACCATGTTTGGTGCTACTTTATTGTTTGTTTCAAAATAACACATATTTCACTGCACTTCCCTACACTTACACACCACTAGGTTGCTTGCATATGACACCCGAGGATCATATATGTTTATTTTTACGTAACACAAAGAGAAACTACCTAATTATATCAAACATTTATATTTTTCTGAAATGGAAGTGTTATCTTGTCTTTTGCAACGGTTTATTTTGATGCACCCTGTATATATATTTTCGATGTCAGAGCAAAATATGTTGTTTTCATATTCTAGACATCAGGATACGTACGAAAGGCACAAATTAGCACAAAGAGCATAAAATAATGAATTTAGTAACATATATTCTACATTAACGACTTTAATCCTTACATTCTCAATGAGATCACATTTATTTATTTATTTATTTATTTATTTATTTATTTATTTAGAAAACAACACAACAGGCTTAATGCCTAATTATAGTGTCGTATAATACATACATATACATATATACTTTTACCCGTACAATTAATCAATGCACTTCGAGTGTCAGGTACTCGGTAATAATCCTGTTTCTAAATACATATTCTGACATACTGAATATATCTAATACATCAGTTTTATGACTTAATTCATTGTAGGAGTCACACATTCTCCACAGCGGAGATTTATTGAGAATATTTGTTCGTGCCCTTTCACAGAAAAATATACCAGTATTCCCTGGTCTTGTTCTGCCTGTTGGAACGCTCAGATATATTTTCGTGAGTAGCTCTGGACAGTCAATTTTATTATTTAATACTTTATATAAAAATAGTAAATCAAACATCTTTCGTCGATTCGTCAACGTTAGGAAATTCAAACTCCTTACTAAGTCCACGTAGGGAATCTGTTTGGGATAGAAAGCTGTTTTCTTGTACGTAAGCATTTTTAGAAATTTAAATTGTATGTTTTCTATCGCTTGTAAGTATTTATTTACATTCGGTGTCCAAATAACGCACGCATATTCTAATCGGGACCTTACGTACAAATTATAAAGTTTAATGAATGTTGACTCGTTTCTAAACTCTTTACCCATTCTATAGATAAAACCGAGGTTTCTGAATGCAGCGTTAGAGATTGCATCAATGTGATGAGAGAAGGTCAATTTTGAATCAAAAATTACTCCTAAATCTTTAACTGAATTTGGTTTACACAGAGATATGCCATTAATTATATACAGATGATTGATGGGATTTTCTTTCCTTGAGAACGATAAAGACTTGCATTTAGAGATATTCAATGAAAGTTTGTTTTTGGCACACCATTGCTCAACACCCTGTAAATCCTGCTCGAGTTGTGTGCAGTCATCTATTGTGCTTATTTTAGAATATAATTTGAGATCATCGGCAAACAACAGAAAGTGAGAGTTTTTAACATAGGTTGAGATATCATTAATTACAAGAAGAAATAATAGCGGGCCTAAATGGGATCCTTGAGGAACACCTGATAATGTGGTAAATTTCATGGTAATGTATCCCTTGTAAGAGACAGCTTGCTCTCGATCGCACAAGTAGGAAGCGAAGTACTCTATTGCTCGTTTAGAAAAATTGAAAGATACCAATTTCTGTAGTAGCACGTCATGGTCAACTCTGTCGAAAGCCTTACTGAAATCCGTATAAATGACGTCCACTTGACCACCTTTGTCTAACTCTCTTGCTATGTAATCCGTTATTATTGCTAGATTGGTTGTTGTGGATTTATTCCTTAAAAATCCGTGTTGATGTTCAGATATGACAGGCTTAACATGGTTTAAAATTCTGTTGTATAATATGGATTCAAGAACTTTTGCAAAGGGAGATAGGATGGCTACGGGTCTGAAGTTCTCTATCTCATTCCTGTTTCCAGATTTAGGAATAGGGCAAATGAGACCTTCTTTCCATTTATTCGGAAATATATTGGTTTTAATGGACATATTAAAGATAATGTGGAGTGGATGCTTGAATATATCTAAACAGCCCTTCACCACATACGGTGGAATGTCATCTATACTACAAGATGTTTTGGGTTTCAGCGCTTTAATAGCCTGCTCAATTTCTTCTAATTCTATTTCCTTTATATGAAAGGTGTCTAATATACTACATTCCGAATTATTTGTTATTAGATAATCTGTGTCGTATTTAGCGGGTACACTACTATATACCGACTGAAAATAATGCGCGAATGCCTCAGAAATCTCTTTGTTATGTTTTAATTCGTTACTATTATATGTTAGAGAATCTGACGAAAGATGCTTGGTTTTACTTTTAATAAAATACCAGAACTGCCGTGGGTCTTTTTCTACAGTAAATTCAGAATGTGAAATAAATGCCTTGTACGCTCTCGAAATTTCTGATTTAATTTCTTTTCGTAGTTTCAGGAACTGTTCACGATGGTATGAAATATTATTTAGCCCCTCTTTCCACTTTTTACGATGGTAAGATTTCCGTTTGATTTTTTTGATTATATCATAGGTAAACCAGCACGGATAACTGGCATTGACGTGCTTTTTAGCAGGGACGCATCGGCTGAATACGTTATAAATCATTTCGTAGAATTTTGAAACAGTACAATTAACATCATCATTTTGAGAAAGGCAATCCCAAGATAAGTTTGACAATTCTATATATAATTTTGTGAAATCAGCCCTTTTAAAGTTGAAACCAGTTACTTTAGGAACTTGCTTTAATTTAGTAATATGATTAAGAGTTAAAGACACTAGGATTGCTGGGTGATGTCTATCCTCTCGAACAAGTGGATACTCTTTAGTAACAACTACATCTTTGATATTAGAAAGTACTAGGTCTAATGTGCGGCCATTTGTGTTTTGAATGTCGTTGAATGATGATAAATTGTATAAGGACATAAAGTTATACACATCTTTACACTTGGTTGTTGAGGACATAAGATCAAAACAAGAATTTGTAATTTCTGCAATATTAAAATCTCCGATGCAGAGAATTGTGCTTCCTGGTGGACAGTTACTCTCGATAAATTGATAAAACTCTTCGTAAATTTTTAAATTTGAATCCGGTGGAATATAAATGGCACAGACAAATACATCTAAAGAATGTAATACTAATTTAACAAGAACACACTCTAGATTTGTATCGCAGGAACTTACATAGTACACATTATATTTTTTAAGAACAGCTATTATTACCCCACCCCCTTTACTCTTGTTAACCAGCTCAAAATTTCTGTCCTGACGGAAAGCACAATATCGATCATCAAATATTTCAGAGTCTGAGTAACTAGCAGTTAGGGAACTTTCACTAATGACTACTATATCGTATGTATTCGATACAACACTTGTAAAGAACTCTTGACTTTTTAAACCTCTGAGACCACAAACATTCTGGTAATACACTGAAAGTTTAATAGTGCGATGCTGGTTATATGGTACTGTCATATCACAATTTAATACATCAGTTTTCATAGTTGAGTCTGACCTTGAACTTTTCACGGCGCTTGTCAAGTTCACATTGTTTGACACGAGAAATCTATTTTTATTTTCATTAGCAGAAAACTGTGTTGTACTTACTAGTTGCAGTTCCTGGAAACCTGTTTCTCAGCGATTAAAATTCGAGTTCCGCTTCAATGGGATCTGCTTGGTACGGCTACTCCCTGGGGTAGTGAAGGGGGGAGTACTTCTCTGTACACTGACATCTTCGTCCAGACCTGCCCCAGGCTCTTCGGCGGCAGAAGGGTTGTTTGGCACGTTGGAAAGATTTTTATCGCTATTTGTCATTTCCTGTAGTGAAAAATTCTTCCCATCGATGCACGCATACCGGAATTGCAAATAAGCATAACACCCTCGTTGTCTAGCTTCGTTAACATACGTTTGAAGGGCTTTGCGTTCTTGTCTAACTTTAAAAGAGAAATCCTCACTAATATAAATTTTGGTGCCCCTTAATTTATTCCTAGATTTAAGAATTGCTTCCTTCGTTTTATCTCGCAAGAACTTGCACACTATAGGACGACTTTGACCACTGACTTTTCTTCCTACACGGTGACTTCTTTGAATATCATCATCCGCCAAATCGATTTTTAATCTATCTTTAATCACATTCCGCACTTTGTTTTCTGTTTCGTCCCACGATTCACTTGCATTTTCCTCGACGCCATAGAACGACATGACGCCTCGACATGACGCACACCTGTCAAAAATTGCTTCCAATTACCACTGACTTATTCATTTTTGTGATAATTTTCTTCTTTCACGTAAAAATTTTGGCTGGCAACCGCCTAACAGTATATTATATGTCATTATGTACATATTGAATTGTTATGAATTGTCGTGTATTATAATTTGTTCTGGTCTATATCTTAAGAACCATTTAACATATTTTCACGAAATAAAGCGCAAACTCGAGTACATGCACTTCTCTCATCGCGGTCGCCAACCTGGGTCCCTATGGCTGAAACAAAGTACCTTATTCTCTACCATTTTTGGTACTACTTTATTGTTTTTTTCAAAATAACACATATTTCACTGCACTTCCTTACTCTGACACACCACTAGGTTGCTTGCATATGAGACCCGAGGATCACATACGTGTGTTTTTACGTGACACAAAGAGAAACTACGTAATTATATCAAACTTCTATATTTTTCTGAAATCGAAGTGTTATCTTGTCTTCTGCAACGGTTCATTTTGATGCACCCTGTATACATATTTTCGATGTCAGAACAAAATATGTTGTTTTCATACGCTACACATCAGGATAGGTACGAGAGGCACAATTAGCACAAAAAGCATAAAATAATGTAGTCAGTAACATATATTCTACATGAACGACTTTAACCCTTACCTTCTCAATGAGATCACATGACGCACACCTTCTGTAAAAAATTGACTCCAATTACCACTGAGTTATTCAGTTTTCCTATAATTTCCTTATTTCTCTTAAAAATGTTGGTTGGCAACCGCCTAACAATATATTATATGTCATTATGTACATATTGAATTGTTATGAATTGTCGTGTATTATAATGTGTTTTGGTCTATATCGTAAGAACCATTTAACATATTTTCACGAAATAAAGCGCAAACTCGAGTACATGCACCACTCTCATTGCGGTCGCCTACCCGGGTCCCTATGGCTGAAACGAAGTACCTTATTCTCTACCATTTTGGTACTACTTTATTGTTTTTTTCAAAATAACACATATTTCACTGCACTTCCTTACACTGACACACCACTAGGTTGCTTGCATATGAGACCCGAGGATCACATACGTGTGTTTTTACGTGACACAAAGAGAAACTACGTAATTATATCAAACCTCTATATTTTTCTGAAATCGAAGTGTTATCTTGTCTTCTGCAACGGTTCATTTTGGTGCACCCTGTATACATATTTTCGATGTCAGAACAAAATATGTTGTTTTCATACGCTACACATCAGGATAGGTACGAGAGGCACAATTAGCACAAAAAGCATAAAATAATGTAGTCAGTAACATATATTCTACATGAACGACTTTAACCCTTACCTTCTCAATGAGATCACATGACGCACACCTTCTGTAAAAAATTGACTCCAATTACCACTGAGTTATTCATTTTTCCTATAATTTCCTTATTTCTCTTAAAAATGTTGGTTGGCAACCGCCTAACAATATATTATATGTCATTATGTACATATTGAATTGTTAAGAATTGTCGTGTATTATAATGTGTTTTGGTCTATATCGTAAGAACCATTTAACATATTTTCACGAAATAAAGCGGAAACTCGAGAGCATGCACTACTCTCATCGCGGTCGGCAACCAGGGTCCCTATGGCTGAAACAAAGTACCTTATTCTCTACCATGTTTGGTACTACTTTATTGTTTGTTTCAAAATAACACATATTTCACTGCACTTCCCTACACTTACACACCACTAGCTTGCTTGCATATGAGACCCGAGGATCACATACGTGTGTTTTTACGTGACACAAAGAGAAACTACGTAATTATATCAAACTTCTATATTTTTCTGAAATCGAAGTGTTATCTTGTCTTCTGCAACGGTTCATTTTGATGCACCCTGTATACATATTTTCGATGTCAGAACAAAATATGTTGTTTTCATACGCTACACATCAGGATAGGTACGAGAGGCACAATTAGCACAAAAAGCATAAAATAATGTAGTCAGTAACATATATTCTACATGAACGACTTTAACCCTTACCTTCTCAATGAGATCACATGACGCACACCTTCTGTAAAAAATTGACTCCAATTACCACTGAGTTATTCATTTTTCCTATAATTTCCTTATTTCTCTTAAAAATGTTGGTTGGCAACCGCCTAACAATATATTATATGTCATTATGTACATATTGAAATGTTATGAATTGTCGTGTATTATAATGTGTTTTGGTCTATATCTTAAGAACCATTTAACATATTTTCACGAAATAAAGCGCAAACTCGAGTACATGCACTTCTCTCATCGCGGTCGCCAACCCGGGTCGCTATGGCTGAAACAAAGTACCTTATTCTCTACTATGTTTGGTGCTACTTTTTTGTTTTTTTCAAAATAACATATTTCACTGCACACCCTTACACTGACACACCACTAGTTTGCTTGCATATGACACCCGAGGATCACATATGTGTATTTTTACGTAACACAAAGAGAAACTACCTAATTATATCAAACTTTTATATTTTTCTTAAATGGAAGTTTTATCTTGTCTTCTGCAACGGTTTATTTTGATGCACCCTGTATATATATTTTCGATGTCAGTACAATTTTTTTTTTCATATCCTACACATCAGGATAGGTACGAAAGGCATAAATTAGCAGAAAAATCATAAAATAATAAAGTTAGTAACATATATTCTACATGAACGACTTTAACCATTATCTTCTCAATGAGATCACATGACGCACACCTTCTGTTAAAAAATGACTCCAATTACCACTGAGTTATTCATTTTTCCTATAATTTACTTATTTGTCTTAAAAATGTTGGCTGGCAACCGCCTAACAATATATTATATGCCATTAAGTACATATTGAATTGTTATGAATTGTCGTGTATTATAATCTGTTTTGGTCTATATCTTAAGAACCATTTAACATATTTTCACGAAATAAAGCGCAAACTCGAGTACATGCACTACTCTCATCGCGGTCGCCAACCCGGGTCCCTATGGCTGAAACAAAGTACCTTATTCTCTACCATGTTTGGTACTACTTTATTGTTTGTTTCAAAATAACACATATTTCACTGCACTTCCCTACACTTACACACCACTAGGTTGCTTGCATATGAGACCCGAGGATCACATACGTGTGTTTTTACGTGACACAAAGAGAAACTACGTAATTATATCAAACTTCTATATTTTTCTGAAATCGAAGTGTTATCTTGTCTTCTGCAACGGTTCATTTTGATGCACCCTGTATACATATTTTCGATGTCAGAACAAAATATGTTGTTTTCATACGCTACACATCAGGATAGGTACGAGAGGCACAATTAGCACAAAAAGCATAAAATAATGTAGTCAGTAACATATATTCTACATGAACGACTTTAACCCTTACCTTCTCAATGAGATCACATGACGCACACCTTCTGTAAAAAATTGACTCCAATTACCACTGAGTTATTCATTTTTCCTATAATTTCCTTATTTGTCTTAAAAATGTTGGTTGGCAACCGCCTAACAATATATTATATGTCATTATGTACATATTGAATTGTTATGAATTGTCGTGTATTATAATGTGTTTTGGTCTATATCGTAAGAACCATTTAACATATTTTCACGAAATAAAGCGCAAACTCGAGTACATGCACTACTCTCATCGCGGTCGCCAACCCGGGTCCCTATGGCTGAAACAAAGTACCTTATTGTCTACAATTTTGGTACTACTTTATTGTTTTTTTTCAAAATAACACATATTTCACTGCACTTCCTTACACTGACACACCACTAGGTTGCTTGCATATGAGACCCGAGGATCACATACGTGTGTTTTTACGTGACACAAAGAGAAACTACGTAATTATATCAAACTTCTATATTTTTCTGAAATGGAAATGTTATCTTGTCTTCTGCAACGTTTTATTTTGATGCACCCTGTATATATATTTTCGATGTCAGAGCAAAATATGTTGTTTTCATATCCTACACATCAGGATACGTACGAAAGGAACAAATTAGCACAAAAAGCATAAAATAATGAATTTAGTAACATATATTCTACATGAACGACTTTAACCCTTACCTTCTCAATGAAATCACATGACGCACACCTTCTGTAAAAAATTGACTCCAATTACCACTGAGTTATTCATTTTTCCTATAATTTCCTTATTTCTCTTAAAAATGTTGGTTGGCAACCGCCTAACAATATATTATATGTCATTATGTACATATTGAATTGTTATGAATTGTCGTGTATTATAATGTGTTTTGGTCTATATCGTAAGAACCATTTAACATATTTTCACGAAATAAAGCGCAAACTCGAGTACATGCACTACTCTCATCGCGGTCCCCAACCCGGGTCCCTATGGCTGAAACAAAGTACCTTATTCTCTACCATTTTGGTACTACTTTATTGTTTTTTTCAAAATAACACATATTTCACTGCACTTCCTTACACTGACACACCACTAGGTTGCTTGCATATGAGACCCGAGGAACACATACGTGTGTTTTTACGTGACACAAAGAGAAACTACGTAATTATATCAAACTTCTATATTTTTCTGAAATGGAAATGTTATCTTGTCTTCTGCAACGGTTTATTTTGATGCACCCTGTATATATATTTTCGATGTCAGAGCAAAATATGTTGTTTTCATATCCTACACATCAGGATACGTACGAAAGGAACAAATTAGCACAAAAAGCATAAAATAATGAAGTTAGTAACATATATTCTACATGAACGACTTTAACCCTTACCTTCTCAATGAAATCACATGACGCACACCTTCTGTAAAAAATTGACTACAATTACCACTGAGTTATACATTTTTCCTACAATTTCCTTATTTATCTTAAAAGTGTTGGCTGGCAACCGCCTAACAATATATTATATGTCATTATTTACATATTGAATTGTTATGAATTGTCGTGTATTATAATGTGTTTTGGTCTATATCTTAAGAACCATTTAACATATTTTCACGAAATAAAGCGCAAACTCGAGTACATGCACTTCTCTCATCGCGGTCGCCAACCCGGGTCGCTATGGCTGAAACAAAGTACCTTATTCTCTACTATGTTTGGTGCTACTTTTTTGTTTTTTTCAAAATAACATATTTCACTGCACACCCTTACACTGACACACCACTAGTTTGCTTGCATATGACACCCGAGGATCACATATGTGTATTTTTACGTAACACAAAGAGAAACTACCTAATTATATCAAACTTTTATATTTTTCTTAAATGGAAGTTTTATCTTGTCTTCTGCAACGGTTTATTTTGATGCACCCTGTATATATATTTTCGATGTCAGTACAAATTTTTTTTTCATATTCTACACATCAGGATAGGTACGAAAGGCAAAAATTAGCAGAAAAATCATAAAATAATAAAGTTAGTAACATATATTCTACATGAACGACTTTAACCATTATCTTCTCAATGAGATCATATGACGCACACCTTCTGTTAAAAAAATGACTCCAATTACCACTGAGTTATTCATTTTTCCTATAATTTACTTATTTGTCTTAAAAATGTTGGCTGGCAACCGCCTAACAATATATTATATTCCATTAAGTACATATTGAATTGTTATGAATTGTCGTTTATTATAATCTGTTTTGGTCTATATCTTAAGAACCATTTAACATATTTTCACGAAATAAAGCGCAAACTCGAGGACATGCACTACTCTCATGGCGGTCGCCAACCCGGGTCCCTATGGCTGAAACAAAGTACCTTATTCTCTACCATTTTGGTACTACTTTATTGTTTTTTTCAAAATAACACATATTTCACTGCACTTCCTTACACTGACACACCACTAGGTTGCTTGCATATGAGACCCGAGGATCACATACGTGTGTTTTTACGTGACACAAAGAGAAACTACGTAATTATATCAAACTTCTATATTTTTCTGAAATCGAAGTGTTATCTTGTCTTCAGCAACGGTTCATTTTGATGCACCCTGTATACATATTTTCGATGTCAGAACAAAATATGTTGTTTTCATACGCTACACATCAGGATAGGTACGAGAGGCACA
The DNA here is from genome assembly GCF_964235325.1 of Thermobia domestica. Taxonomy (NCBI): domain Eukaryota; kingdom Metazoa; phylum Arthropoda; class Insecta; order Zygentoma; family Lepismatidae; genus Thermobia; species Thermobia domestica. Next base: position 163,934,975 of record NC_137469.1, read on the forward strand.
ATTAGCACAAAAAGCATAAAATAATGTAGTCAGTAACATATATTCTACATGAACGACTTTAACCCTTACCTTCTCAATGAGATCACATGACGCACACCTTCTGTAAAAAATTGTCTCCAATTACCACTGAGTTATTCATTTTTCCTATAATTTCCTTATTTATCTTAAAAATGTTGGCTGGAAACCGCCTAACAATATATTATATGTCATTATTTACATATTGAATTGTTATGAATCGTCGTGTATTATAATCTGTTTTGGTCTATATCTTAAGAACCATTTAACATATTTTCACGAAATAAAGCGCAAACTCGAGTACATGCACTACTCTCATCGCGGTCGCCAACCCGGGTCCCTATGGCTGAAACAAAGTACCTTATTCTCTACCATGTTTGTACTACTTTATTGTTTTTTTCAAAATAACACATATTTCACTGCACTTCCTTACACTGACACACCACTAGGATGCTTGCATATGACACCCGAGGACCACATATGTGTATTTTTACGTAACACAAAGAGAAACTACCTAATTATATCAAACATTTATATTTTACTGAAATGGAAGTGTTATTTTGTCTTTTGCAACGGTTTATTTTGATGCACCCTGTATATATATTTTCGATGTCAGAGCAAAATATGTTGTTTTCATATTCTAGACATCAGGATACGTACGAAAGGCACAAATTAGCACAAAGAGCATAAAATAATGAATTTAGTAACATATATTCTACATTAACGACTTTAACCCTTACATTCTCAATGAGATAAAATGACGCACACCTGTCAAAAATTGCTTCCAATTACCACTGACTTATTCATTTTTGTGATAATTTTCTTCTTTCACGTAAAAATCTTGGCTGGCAACCGCCTAACAGTATATTATATGTCATTATGTACATATTGAATTGTTATGAATTGTCGTGTATTATAATTTGTTTTGGTCTATATCTTAAGAACCATTTAACATATTTTCACGAAATAATGCGCAAATTCGAGCACATGCACTACTCTCATCGCGGTCGCCAACCCGGGTCCCTATGGCTGAAACAAAGTACCTTATTCTCTACCATGTTTGTACTACTTTATTGTTTTTTTCAAAATAACACATATTTCACTGCACTTCCTTACACTGACACACCACTAGGATGCTTGCATATGACACCCGAGGACCACATATGTGTATTTTTACGTAACACAAAGAGAAACTACCTAATTATATCAAACTTTTATATTTTTCTGAAATGGAAGTGTTATCTTGTCTTCTGCAACGGTTTATTTTGATGCACCCTGTATATATATTTTCGATGTTAGTACAAAATATGTTGTTTTCATATTCTACACATCAGGATAGGTACGAAAGGCAAAAATTAGCAGATAAAGCATAAAATAATGAAGTTAGTAACATATATTCTACATGAACGACTTTAACCCTTACCTTCTCAATAAGATCACATGACGCAAACCTTCTGTAAAAAATGACTCCAATTACCACTGAGTTATTCAGTTTTCCTATAATTTACTTATTTGTCTTAAAAATGTTGGCTGGCAACCGCCTAACAATATATTATATGCCATTAAGTACATATTGAATTGTTATGAATTGTCGTGTATTATAATCTGTTTTGGTCTATATCTTAAGAACCATTTAACATATTTTCACGAAATAAAGCGCAAACTCGAGGACATGCACTACTCTCATGGCGGTCGCCAACCCGGGTCCCTATGGCTGAAACAAAGTACCTTATTCTCTACCATTTTGGTACTACTTTATTGTTTTTTTCAAAATAACACATATTTCACTGCACTTCCTTACACTGACACACCACTAGGTTGCTTGCATATGAGACCCGAGGATCACATACGTGTGTTTTTATGTGACACAAAGAGAAAATACGTAATTATATCAAACTTCTATATTTTTCTGAAATCGAAGTGTTATCTTGTCTTCTGCAACGGTTCATTTTGATACACCCTGTATACATATTTTCGATGTCAGAACAAAATATGTTGTTTTCATACGCTACACATCAGGATAGGTACGAGAGTCACAATTAGCACAAAAAGCATAAAATAATGTAGTCAGTAACATATATTCTACATGAACGACTTTAACCCTTACCTTCTCAATGAGATCACATGACGCACACCTTCTGTAAAAATTGTTTCCAATTACCACTGAGTTATTCATTTTTCCTATAATTTCCTTATTTATCCCTAAAGTGTTGGCTGGCAACCGCCTAACAAGATATTATATGTCATTATTTACATATTGAATTGTTATGAATTGTCGTGTATTATAATGTGTTTTGGTCTATATCTTAAGAACCATTTAGCATATTTTCACGAAATAAAGCGCAAACTCGAGTACATGCACTTCTCTCATCGCGGTCGCCAACCCGGGTCGCTATGGCTGAAACAAAGTACCTTATTCTCTACTATGTTTGGTGCTACTTTTTTGTTTTTTTAAAAATAACATATTTCACTGCACATCCTTACACTGACACACCACTAGTTTGCTTGCATATGACACCCGAGGATCACATATGTGTATTTTTACGTAACACAAAGAGAAACTACCTAATTATATCAAACTTTTATATTTTTCTTAAATGGAAGTTTTATCTTGTCTTCTGCAACGGTTTATTTTGATGCACCCTGTATATATATTTTCGATGTCAGTACAAATTTTGTTGTTTTCATATTCTACACATCAGGATAGGTACGAAAGGCAAAAATTAGCAGAAAAATCATAAAATAATAAAGTTAGTAACATATATTCTACATGAACGACTTTAACCATTATCTTCTCAATGAGATCACATGACGCACACCTTCTGTTAAAAAATGACTCCAATTACCACTGAGTTATTCATTTTTCCTATAATTTACTTATTTGTCTTAAAAATGTTGGCTGGCAACCGCCTAACAATATATTATATGCCATTAAGTACATATTGAATTGTTATGAATTGTCGTGTATTATAATCTGTTTTGGTCTATATCTTAAGAACCATTTAACATATTTTCACGAAATAAAAGCGCAAACTCGAGTACATACACTACTCTCATCGCGGTCGCCTACCCGGGTCCCTATGGCTGAAAAAAAGTACCTTATTCTCTACCATTTTGGTACTACTTTATTGTTTTTTTCAAAATAACACATATTTCACTGCACTTCCTTACACTGACACACCACTAGGTTGCTTGCATATGAGACCCGAGGATCACATACGTGTGTTTTTACGTGACACAAAGAGAAACTACGTAATTATATCAAACTTCTATATATTTCTGAAATCGAAGTGTTATCTTGTCTTCTGCAACGGTTCATTTTGATGCACCCTGTATACATATTTTCGATGTCAGAACAAAATATGTTGTTTTCATACGCTACACATCAGGATAGGTACGAGAGGCACAATTAGCACAAAAAGCATAAAATAATGTAGTCAATAACATATATTCTACATGAACGACTTTAACCCTTACCTTCTCAATGAGATCACATGACGCACACCTTCTGTAAAAAATTGACTCCAATTACCACTGAGTTATTCATTTTTCCTATAATTTCCTTATTTCTCTTAAAAATGTTGGTTGGCAACCGCCTAACAATATATTATATGTCATTATGTACATATTGAATTGTTATGAATTGTCGTGTATTATAATGTGTTTTGGTCTATATCGTAAGAACCATTTAACATATTTTCACGAAATAAAGCGCAAACTCGAGTACATGCACTGCTCTCATCGCGGTCGCCAACCAGGGTCCCTATGGCTGAAACAAAGTACCTTATTCTCTACCATGTTTGGTACTACTTTATTGTTTTTTTCAAAATAACACATATTTCACTGCACTTCCTTACACTGACACACCACTAGGTTGCTTGCATATGAGACCCGAGGATCACATACGTGTGTTTTTACGTGACACAAAGAGAAACTACGTAATTATATCGAACTTCTATATTTTTCTGAAATCGAAGTGTTATCTTGTCTTCTGCAACGGTTCATTTTGATGCACCCTGTATACATATTTTCGATGTCAGAACAAAATATGTTGTTTTCATACGCTACACATCAGGATAGGTACGAGAGGCACAATTAGCACAAAAAGCATAAAATAATGTAGTCAATAACATATATTCTACATGAACGACTTTAACCCTTACCTTCTCAATGAGATCACATGACGCACACCTTCTGTAAAAAATTGACTCCAATTACCACTGAGTTATTCATTTTTCCTATAATTTCCTTATTTATCTTAAAAGTGTTGGCTGGCAACCGCCTAACAATATATAAGATGTCATTATTTACATATTGAATTGTTATGAATTGTCGTGTATTATAATGTGTTTTGGTCTATATCTTAAGAACCATTTAACATATTTTCACGAAATAAAGCGCAACTCGAGTACATGCACGACTTTCGTCGCGGTCGCCAACCCGGGTCCCTAAGGCTGAAACAAAGTACCTTATTTTCTACCATGTTTGGCACTACTTTACTATTTTTTTTTTCAAAATAACACATATTTCACTGCACATCCTTACACTGACACACCACTAAATGGCTTGCATATGACACCCGAAAATCACATCTGTGTATTTTTACGTAACACAAAGAGAAACTACCTAATTCTATCAAACTTTTATATTTTTCTGAAATGGAAGTGTTATCTTGTCTTCTGCAACGGTTTATTTTGATGCATCCTGTATATATATTTTTGATGCCAAAACAAAATATGTTGTTTTCATATTCTACACATCAGGATAGGTACGAAAGGCAAAAATTAGCAGAAAAAGCATAAAATAATGAAGTTAGTAACATATATTCTACATGAACAACTTTAACACTTACCTTCTCAATAAGATCACACGACGCAGACCTTTTGTAAAAAAATGACTCCAATTACCACTGAGTTATTCATTTTTCCTATAATTTCCTTATTTGTCTTAAAAATGTTGGCTGGCAACTGCCTAACAATATATTATATGTCATTATGTACATATTGAATTGTTATGAATTATCGTGTATTAATTATGTGTTTTGGTCTATATCTTAAGAACCATTTAGCATATTTACACGAAATCAAGCTCAAACTCGAGTACATGCACTTCTCACATCGCGGTCGCCAACCCGGGTCGCTATGGCTGAAACAAAGTACCTTATTCTCAAATATGTTTGATGCTACTTTAGTGTTTTTTTCAAAATAACATATTTCACTGCACATCCTTACACTGACACACCACTAGTTTGCTTGCATATGACACCCGAGGATCACATATGGGTATTTTTACGTAACACAAAGAGAAACTACCTAATTATATCAAACTTTTATATTTTTCTTAAATGGAAGTTTTATCTTGTCTTCTGCAACGGTTTATTTTGATGCACCCTGTATATATATTTTCGATGTCAGTACAAATTTTGTTGTTTTCATATTCTACACATCAGGATAGGTACGAAAGGCAAAAATTAGCAGAAAAATCATAAAATAATAAAGTTAGTAACATATATTCTACATGAAGAACTTTAACCATTATCTTCTGAATGAGATCACATGACGCACACCTTCTGTTAAAAAAATGACTCCAATTACCACTGAGTTATTCATTTTTCCTATAATTTACTTATTTGTCTTAATAATGTTGGCTGGCAACCGCCTAACAATATATCATATGCCATTAAGTACATATTGAATTGTTATGAATTGTCGTGTATTATAATCTGTTTTGGTCTATATCTTAAGAACGATTTAACATATTTTCACGAAATAAAGCGCAAACTCGAGTACATGCACTACTCTCATCGCGGTCGCCAACCCGGGTCCCTATGGCTGAAACAAAGTACCTTATTCTCTACCATTTTGGTACTACTTTATTCTTTTTTTCAAAATAACACATATTTCACTGCACTTCCTTACACTGACACACCACTAAATGGCTTGCGTATGACCCCCGAAGATCACATATGTGTATTTTTACGTAACACAAAGAGAAACTACCTAATTATATCAAACATTTATATTTTTCTGAAATGGAAATGTTATCTTGTTTTCTGCAACGGTTTATTTTGATGCACCCTGTATATATATTTTCGATGTCAGAGCAAAATATGTTGTTTTCATATTCTACACATCAGGATACGTACGAAAGGCACAAATTAGCAGAAAAAGCATAAAATAATGAATTTAGTAATATATATTCTAAATTAAAGACTTTAACTCTTACCTTCTCAATGAGATCACATGACGCACACCTTCTGTAAAAAAATGACTCCAATTACCACTGAGTTATCAGTTTTCCTACAATTTTTTTATTTCTGTTAAAAATCTTGGCTGGCAACCGCCTAACACTATATTATATGTCATTATGTAGATATTGGATTGTTATGAATCGTCGTGTATTATAATCTGTTTTGGTCTATATCTTAAGAACCATTTAACATATTTTCACAAAATAAATAGCAAACTCGAGTACATGCACTTCTCTCATCGCGGTCGCCAACCCGGGTCGCTATGGCTGAAACAAAGTACCTTATTCTCTTCTAAGTTTGGTACTATTTTATTGTTTTTTTCAAAATAACATATTTCGCTGCACATCCTTACACTGACACTCCACTGGTTTGCTTGCATATGACACCCGAGGATCACATATGTGTATTTTTACGTAACACAAAGAGAAACTACCTAATTATATCAAACATTTATATTTTTCTGAAATGGAAATATTATCTTGTCTTCTGCAACGGTTTATTTTGATGCACCCTGTATATATATTTTCGATGTCAGAGCAAAATATGTTGTTTTCATATTCTACACATCAAGATAGGTACGAATGTCAAAAAATTAGCAGAAAAAGCATAAAATGATAAAGTTAGTAACATATATTCTACATTAACGACTTTAACCCTTACCTTCTCAATGAGATCACATGACGCACACATTCTGTAAAAAATTGACTCCAATTACCACTGAGTTATTCATTTTTCCTATAATTTCCTTATTTGTCTTAAAAATGTTGGCTGGCAACCGCCTAACAATATATTATATGTCATTATGTACATATTGAATTGTTATGAATTGTCGTGTATTATAATCTGTTTTGGACTATATCTTAAGAACCATTTAAAATATTTTCACGAAATAAAGCGCAAATTCGAGTACATGAACTACTCTCATCGCGGTCCCCAACCCGGGTCCCTATGGCTGAAACAAAGTACCTTATTCTCTACCATTTTGGTACTACTTTATTGTTTTTTTCAAAATAACACATATTTCACTGCACTTCCTTACAGTGACACACCACTAGGTTGCTTGCATATGAGACCCGAGGATCACATACGTGTGCTTTTACGTGACACAAAGAGAAACTACGTAATTATATCAAACTTCTATATTTTTCTGAAATCGAAGTGTTATCTTGTCTTCTGCAACGGTTTATTTTGATGCACCCTGTATACATATTTTCGATGTCAGAACAAAATATGTTGTTTTCATATGCTACACATCAGGATAGGTACGAAAGGCACAATTAGCAAAAAAAGCATAAAATAATGTAGTCAGTAACATATATTCTACATGAACGACTTTAACCCTTACCTTCTCAAAGAGATCACAAGACGCACATATTCTGTAAAAAATTGACTCCAATTACCACTGAGTTATTCATATTTCCTATAATTTCCTTATTTGTCTTAAAAATGTTGGCTGGCAACCGCCTAACAATATATTATATGTCATTATGTACATATTGAATTGTTATGAATTGTCGTGTATTATAATCTGTTTTGGTCTATATCTTAACCCATTTAAACCCAAATTATTTTTTTGTCGAATTTAATCTTGGTTCCTGTCAGATTGGTAAAAATAAATGTAAAGAACATATTTAAATACATTATGGTTCACGAAAATGTCATGGACCCCTAATTTGGTAATGTTCCATTTTTGGAACAACGGGCCTGAAAGGGTACAGGTTTCTGGAAGAAAATATTTCAATTTAGCCAGGCTAAAGTATTATTTCGTTAAAGTTTTGGGATACAAATTTTACAATAATTTGCAATATTCATTAGATACAAAGTATACAAATATTGAAACATGTTAATATTATGCATATTCACATAATAACAGAATTTTTACATTATAGTTATTTTCCAATACATCACATTCTTACTACTGATGGAAGTAAATGAAGCACTTCCATGTTGTCTTATATTCACTATCCAGATCTTGATTGTCTTTCTGATTTTACAATGAAATGTAATTGTTTGTCATATCCCACTTCATTTATTGCACGTTTGTTGACAGGTCGCAATTGGTTCGAAATAGGTCTCCCAAGAATTGCACATTGTTGGGATTATATTTCTTATTTGACTTTGCAGAAGGCTGACTTTCCTTAGATGAACTAGGTTTCGGAGCTTCATCATCCAACAAACTGTTCCCTATGAATTCATTTCTCTGCTGGCCGCTTTGCATTACTGTAAAAGAAGCTCCTCCCTTAGCGAGCAACTGATTTCTAGATAGCCACTCTATATCTGCTTCATCTTCTTCCTAGAACTCTTCATTTTCTGGTGGTGTAATGACAATATCTGCAGCAAGAATATCTTCTCCGTTAGCAAGTATATTGATAATTTCGTCAACAATCAATCTGAAATAGGGAGGGAGGATTTAGATTTCTGGGCTTTAGGCATCTGTGGCCATGTTAGCCCGTCACGTTTGATGAATGACGTCCCTCGGCGAGAACACTCTCCAGGGAAAGGGAAGGAAGGAAGCGACCTGGGACATATATGTTAGGTACCACCCCGGCATTTGCTTGGTGTGAACGAGGAAAACCCAGGAAATCCTCATTCAGGATGGCTGGCCTTAAAAACTTCTTACTCTTTTTCGACCGAGAGCACGCACCGGGAATCGAACCCTGGACCGCTTGCACTCAATCTGAAGTAAAACAGAATTTCTTGAAATAAATAAAATCCAGATGAAATTCTGAAATACACGTTTAAAATACAAAACAACATAAAATATTTATTTATTTTCAAGCTACCAGATACAGCTCAGAAGCCATTTTACACTGGAGCAATCAACATAATGATAACACTGGGGAAGAAACTGAAAGGAAGGCGGCCAGGGCCTGTAAAATTGTGTAGGCTGCTAATGATTCCCCTACAGTACCTATAAAATATAACTATATACTATGCTTTTATCTAGGTCCAAAATTTACTGTTTTTATCTCACTGCAGTAAAGTGAACTCAATAATAAATGTTACAAAATGTAATCAGGCATTCCTAATAACTCCTATATACAGGTAAATAAATGTACGACCCAGTGAATGAGCGATCAAGACATCTGCAACTCTATTTGGCTGTCATCTTTCAACTGAAAAAGAGCTCCTTCGTGGCTAAGCGGTTAGCGTACACGCCTTTGACATGGGAGACCGGCTTCGATCCTCAGCGAGCGTTCATGTGATTCGGATTCCACTTTAATGAGTAGGTCACGTCTCATATAGCCTTGCTGCTGAAAGAACGTTAAATTCACAATCAACTCAACTCAAATGAAAAGCGTACCGCGTGGGTGTAACAATTAAATCAATTTTTTGTGTATAAATTTCCCCTCCTCTATGAGACCAAGAAATTCCGAATGCAAGCGCAAAATGCCCTCAAAAGCGGCACAAATAGCATCAAATAAAAATACGCTCATAAAATGTACGAAACAATTACTAATGCATCCATTAATATTACCATATTATATAGTTTTATGGGTACATTTACGCCCGTTGTTCCAATAATGGAACAAACAAAATGCAAACTTCATGTACCCGTTCGAGCCCGTTGTTCCAATATTGGAACATTCAAAATTATAACCTTATATTATTAATAACAATCATAATCAATGGTTGCATTTCACATGCACTTAAAACTTAATACTTCTCCTACCTAAAGAGTATTATATAGGTAGAAAATTCATAAACGAACATAAAATTCACTTACCTCCTTTGAGACGCCATAATTTGTTCTTATTCAACGCAACTAATATGTACAGTACACATCGTTCGCGCCAATTCAAGACAAAGATACGTCATTTGCTAAACTATTGGTACCAAATGAAGAGGTGCATACAAAAATTGTTACCTTTATTCACGTTATATGAAAAATAAAAGTAAAGTAAAAAATGTTCCAATTTTGGAACAACGGGTTCAAATGGGTTAAGAAACCTTTTACATATTTTCACGAAATAAAGTGCAAACTCGAGTAAATGCACTTCTCTCATCGCGGTCGCCAACCCGGGTCCCTATGGCTGAAACAAAGTACCTTATTCTCTACCATGTTTGGTACTACTTTATTGTTTTTTTGAAAATAACACATATTTCACTGCACATCCTTACACTGACATACCACTAGTTCGCTTGCATATGACACCCGAAGATCACATACATGTATTTTTACGTAACAAAAAGAGAAAGTACCTAATTATATCAAACACTTATATTTTTCTGAAATGGGAATGTTATCTTGTCTTCCGCAACGGTTTATTTTGATGCACCCTGTATATATATTTTCGATGTCAGAGCAAAATATGTTGTTTTCATATGCTACACATCAGGATAGGTACGAAAGGCACAATTAGCACAAAAAGCATAAAATAATTCATTTAGTAACATATATTCTACATTAACGACTTTAACCCTTACCTTCTCAATGAGATCACATGACGCACACCTTCTGTAAAAAAATTCACACCAATTACCACTGAGTTATTCATTTTTCCTATAATTTCCTTATTTATCTTAAAAAATTTTGGCTGGCAACCGCCTAACAATATATTATATGCCATTAAGTACATATTGAATTGTTATGAATTATCGTGTATTATAATATGTTTTGGTCTATATCTTAAGAACCATTTAGCATATTTTCACGAAATCAAGCTCAAACTCGAGTACATGCACTTCTCTCATCGCGGTCGCCAACCCGGGTCGCTATGGCTGAAACAAAGTACCTTATTCTCTACTATGTTTGGTGCTACTTTATTGTTTTTTTCAAAATAACATATTTCACTGCACATCCTTACACTGACACACCACTAATTTGCTTGCATATGACACCCGAGGATCACATATGTGTATTTTTACGTAACACAAAGAGAAACTAACTAATTATATCAAACTTTTATATTTTTCTGAAATCGAAGTGTTATCTTGTCTTATGCAACGGTTTATTTTGATGCACCCTGTATATATATTTTCGATGTCAGTACAAATTTTTTTGTTTACATATTCTACACATCAGGATAGGTACGAAAGGCAAAAATTAACAGAAAAAGCAAAAAATAATAAAGTTAGTAACATATATTCTACATTAACGACTTTAACCCTTATCTTTTCAATGAGATCAGATGACGCACACCTTCTGTTAAAAAAATGACTCCAATTTCCACTGAGTTATTCATATTTTCTATAATTTCCTTATTTGTCTTAAAAATGTTGGCTGGCAACCGCCTAACAATATATTATATGCCATAAGGTACATATTGAATTGTTATGAATTGTCGTGTATTATAATCGGTTTTGGTCTATATCTTAAGAACCATTTAACATATTTTCACGAAATAAAACGCAAACTCGAGTACATGCACTTCTCTCATCGCGGTCGCCAACCCGGGTCCCTATGGCTGAAACAAAGTACCTTATTCTCTACCATTTTGGTACTACTTTATTGTTTTTTTCAAAATAACACATATTTCACTGCACTTCCTTACACTGACACACCACTAGGTAGCTTGCATATGAGACCCGAGGATCACATACGTGTATTTATACGTGACACAAAGAGAAACTATGTAATTATATGAAACTTCTATATTTTTCTGAAATCGAAGTGTTATCTTGTCTTCTGCAACGGTTTATTTTGATGCACCCTGTATACATATTTTCGATGTCAGAACAAAATATGTATTTTCATATGCTAATCATCAGGATAGGTACGAGAGGCACAATTAGCAAAAAAAGCATAAAATAATGTAGTCAGTAACATATATTCTACATGAACGACTTTAACCCTTACCTTCTCAATGAGATCACAAGACGCACACCATCTGTAAAAAATTGACTCCAATTACCACTGAGTTATTCATATTTCCTATAATTTCCTTATTTGTCTTAAAAATGTTGGCTGGCAACCGCCTAACAATATATTATATGTCATTATGTACATATTGAATTGTTATGAATTGTCGTGTATTATAATCTGTTTTGGTCTATATCTTAAGAACCCTTTTACATATTTTCACGAAATAAAGCGCAAACTCGAGTACATGCACTTCTCTCATCGCGGTCGCCAACCCGGGTCCCTATGGCTGAAACAAAGTACCTTATTCTCTACCATGTTTGGTACTACTTTATTGTTTTTTTTGAAAATAACACATATTTCACTGCACATCCTTACACTGACATACCACAAGTTCGTTTGCATATGACACCCGAGGATCACATACGTGTATTTTTACGTAACAAAAAGAGAAACTACCTAATTATATCGAACATTTATATTTTTCTGAAATGGAAATGTTATTTTGTCTTCTGCAACGGTTTATTTTGATGCACCCTGTATATATATTTTCGATGTCAGAGCAAAATATGCTGTTTTCATATTCTACACATCAGGATACGTACGAAAAGCACAAATTTTCACAAAAAGCATAAAATAATGAATTTAGTAACATATATTCTACATTAACGACTTTAACCCTTACCTTCTCAATGACATCACATGACGCACACCTTCTGTAAAAAATTCACACCAATTACCACTGAGTTATTCATTTTTCCTATAATTTCCTTATTTATCTTAAAAAATTTTGGCTGGCAACCGCCTAACAATATATTATATGCCATTAAGTACATATTGAATTGTTATAAATTGTCGTGTATTATAATGTGTTTTGGTCTATATCTTAAGAACCATTTAACATATTTTCACGATATAAAGCGCAAACTCGAGTACATGCACTTCTCTCATCGCGGTCGCCAACCCGGGTCCCTATGGCTGAAACAAAGTACCTTATTCTCTACCATGTTTGGTACTACTTTATTGTTTTTTTCAAAATAACACATATTTCACTGCACTTCCTTACACTGACACACCACTAGGTTGCTTGCATATGACACTCGAGGACGGCATATGTGTATTTTTACGTAACACAAAGAGAAACTACCTAATTATATCAAACATTTATATTTTTCTGAAATGGAAATGTTATTTTGTCTTCTGCAACGGTTTATTTTGATGCACCCTGTATATATATTTTCGATGTCAGAGCAAAATATGCTGTTTTCATATTCTACACATCAGGATACGTACGAAAAGCACAAATTTTCACAAAAAGCATAAAATAATGAATTTAGTAACATATATTCTACATTAACGACTTTAACCCTTACCTTCTCAATGAGATCACATGACGCACACCTTCTGTAAAAAATTCACACCAATTACCACTGAATTATTCATTTTTGTGATAATTTTCTTCCTTCACGTAAAAATGTTAGCTGGCAACCGCCTAACAACATATTATATGTCATTATGTACATATTGAATTGTTACGAATTGTCGTGTATTATAATCTGTTTTGGTCTATATCTTAAGAACCATTTAACATATTTTCACGAAATAAAGCTCAAACTCGAGTACATGCACTTCTCTCATCGCGGTTGCCAACCCGGGTCGCTATGGCTAAAACAAAGTACCTTATTCTCTACTGTGTTTGGTACAACTTTATTATTTTTTTCAAAATAACACATATTTCACTGCACATCCTTACACTGATACACCACTAGTTTTCTTGCATATGAGACCCGAGGATCACATACGTGTATTTATACGTGACACAAAGAGAAACTACGTAATTATATCAAACTTCTATATTTTTCTGAAATGGAAATGTTATCTTGTCTTCTGCAACGGTTTATTTTGATGCACCCTGTATACATATTTTCGATGGCAGAACAAAATATGTTGTTTTCATATGCTACACATCAGGATAGGTACGAAAGGCACAATTAGCAAAAAAAGCATAAAATATTGTAGTCAGTAACATATATTCTACATGAACGACTTTAACCCTTACCTTCTCAAAGAGATCACAAGACGCACACCTTCTGTAAAAAATTGACTCCAATTACCACTGAGTTATTCATATTTCCTATAATTTCCTTATTTGTCTTAAAAATGTTGGCTGGCAACCGCCTAACAATATATTATATGTCATTATGTACATATTGAATTGTTATGAATTGTCGTGTATTATAATCTGTTTTGGTCTATATCTTAAGAACCCTTTTACATATTTTCACGAAATAAAGTGCAAACTCGAGTAAATGCACTTCTCTCATCGCGGTCGCCAACCCGGGTCCCTATGGCTGAAACAAAGTACCTTATTCTCTACCATGTTTGGTACTACTTTATTGTTTTTTTGAAAATAACACATATTTCACTGCACATCCTTACACTGACATACCACAAGTTCGTTTGCATATGACACCCGAGGATCACATACGTGTATTTTTACGTAACAAAAAGAGAAACTACCTAATTATATCGAACATTTATATTTTTCTGAAATGGAAATGTTATCTTGTCTTCCGCAACGATTTATTTTGATGCACCCTGTATATATATTTTAGATGTCAGAGCAAAATATGTTGTTTTCATATTCTGCACCTCAGGATACGTACGAAAGGCACAAATGAGCACAAAAAGCATAAAATAATGAATTTAGTAACATATATTCTACATTAACGTCTTTAACCCTTACCTTCTTAATGAGATCACATGACGCACACCTTCTGTAAAAAATTCACACCAATTACCACTGAGTTAATCATTTTTCCTATAATTTCCTTATTTATCTTAAAAAATTTTGGCTGGCAACCGCCTAACAATATATTATATGCCATTAAGTACATATTGAATTGTTATAAATTGTCGTGTATTATAATGTGTTTTGGTCTATATCTTAAGAACCATTTAACATATTTTCACGATATAAAGCGCAAACTCGAGTACATGCACTTCTCTCATCGCGGTCGCCAACCCGGGTCCCTATGGCTGAAACAAAGTACCTTATTCTCTACCATGTTTGGTACTACTTTATTGTTTTTTTCAAAATAACACATATTTCACTGCACTTCCTTACACTGACACACCACTAGGTTGCTTGCATATGACACTCGAGGACGGCATATGTGTATTTTTACGTAACACAAAGAGAAACTACCTAATTATATCAAACATTTATATTTTTCTGAAATGGAAATGTTATCTTGTCTTTTACATCGGTTTATTTTGATGCACCCTGTATATATATTTTCGATGTCAGTACAAAATATGTTGTTTTTATATTCTACACATCAGGATAGGTACGAATGGCAAAAATTAGCAGAAAAAGCATAAAATGATAATGTTAGTAACATATATTCCACATGAACGACTTTAACCCTTACCTTCTCAATGAGATCACATGACGCACACCTTCTGTAAAAAATTGACTCCAATTACCACTGAGTTATTCAGTTTTCCTATAATTTCCTTATTTCTGTTAAAAATGTTGGCTGGCAACCGCCTAACACTATATTATATGTCATTATGTAGATATTGAATTGTTATGAATCGTCGTGTATTATAATGTGTTTTGGTCTATATCTTAAGAACCCTTTAACATATTTTCACGAAATAAAGCGCAAACTCGAGTATATGCACTACTCTCATCGCGGTCGCTAACCCGGGTCGCTATGGCTGAAACAAAGTACCTTATTCTGTACCATGTTTGGTATTACCTTATTGT
Source organism: Thermobia domestica (assembly GCF_964235325.1). Taxonomy (NCBI): domain Eukaryota; kingdom Metazoa; phylum Arthropoda; class Insecta; order Zygentoma; family Lepismatidae; genus Thermobia; species Thermobia domestica. The sequence goes on from NC_137469.1 coordinate 163,950,818, forward strand.
TTTTTTCAATATAATACATATTTCACTGCACTTCCTTACTTTTCACACCACTAGGTTGCTTGCATATGACACCCGAGGATCACATATGTGTATTTTTACGTAACACAAAGAGAAACTACCTAATTATATCAAACATTTATATTTTTCTGAAATGGAAATGTTATTTTGTCTTCTGCAACGGTTTATTTTGATGCACCCTGTATATATATTTTCGATGTCAGAGCAAAATATGCTGTTTTCATATTCTACACATCAGGATACGTACGAAAAGCACAAATTTTCACAAAAAGCATAAAATAATGAATTTAGTAACATATATTCTACATTAACGACTTTAACCCTTACCTTCTCAATGAGATCACATGACGCACACCTTCTGTAAAAAATTCACACCAATTACCACTGAATTATTCATTTTTGTGATAATTTTCTTCCTTCACGTAAAAATGTTAGCTGGCAACCGCCTAACAACATATTATATGTCATTATGTACATATTGAATTGTTACGAATTGTCGTGTATTATAATCTGTTTTGGTCTATATCTTAAGAACCATTTAACATATTTTCACGAAATAAAGCTCAAACTCGAGTACATGCACTTCTCTCATCGCGGTTGCCAACCCGGGTCGCTATGGCTAAAACAAAGTACCTTATTCTCTACTGTGTTTGGTACAACTTTATTATTTTTTTCAAAATAACACATATTTCACTGCACATCCTTACACTGATACACCACTAGTTTTCTTGCATATGAGACCCGAGGATCACATACGTGTATTTATACGTGACACAAAGAGAAACTACGTAATTATATCAAACTTCTATATTTTTCTGAAATGGAAATGTTATCTTGTCTTCTGCAACGGTTTATTTTGATGCACCCTGTATACATATTTTCGATGTCAGAACAAAATATGTTGTTTTCATATGCTACACATCAGGATAGGTACGAGAGGCACAATTAGCAGAAAAAGCATAAAATAATGTAGTCAGTAACATATATTCTACATGAACGACTTTAACCCTTACATTCTCAAAGAGATCACAAGACGCACACCTTCTGTAAAAAATTGACTCCAATTACCACTGAGTTATTCATTTTTCCTATAATTTCCTTATTTATCTTAAAAATGTTGGCTGGAAACCGCCTAACAATATATTATATGTCATTATTTACATATTGAATTGTTATGAATCGTCGTGTATTATAATCTGTTTTGGTCTATATCTTAAGAACCATTTAACATATTTTCACGAAATAAAGCGCAAACTCGAGTACATGCACTACTCTCATCGCGGTCGCCAACCCGGGTCCCTATGGCTGAAACAAAGTACCTTATTCTCTACCATGTTTGTACTACTTTATTGTTTTTTTCAAAATAACACATATTTCACTGCACTTCCTTACACTGACACACCACTAGGATGCTTGCATATGACACCCGAGGACCACATATGTGTATTTTTACGTAACACAAAGAGAAACTACCTAATTATATCAAACATTTATATTTTACTGAAATGGAAGTGTTATTTTGTCTTTTGCAACGGTTTATTTTGATGCACCCTGTATATATATTTTCGATGTCAGAGCAAAATATGTTGTTTTCATATTCTAGACATCAGGATACGTACGAAAGGCACAAATTAGCACAAAGAGCATAAAATAATGAATTTAGTAACATATATTCTACATTAACGACTTTAACCCTTACATTCTCAATGAGATAAAATGACGCACACCTGTCAAAAATTGCTTCCAATTACCACTGACTTATTCATTTTTGTGATAATTTTCTTCTTTCACGTAAAAATTTTGGCTGGCAACCGCCTAACAGTATATTATATGTCATTATGTACATATTGAATTGTTATGAATTGTCGTGTATTATAATTTGTTTTGGTCTATATCTTAAGAACCATTTAACATATTTTCACGAAATAATGCGCAAATTCGAGCACATTCACTACTCTCATCGCGGTCGCCAACCCGGGTCCCTATGGCTGAAACAAAGTACCTTATTCTCTACCATGTTTGTACTACTTTATTGTTTTTTTCAAAATAACACATATTTCACTTCACTTCCTTACACTGACACACCACTAGGATGCTTGCATATGACACCCGACGACCACATATGTGTATTTTTACGTAACACAAAGAGAAACTACCTAATTATATCAAACTTTCATATTTTTCTGAAATGGAAGTGTTTTCTTGTCTTCTGCAACGGTTTATTTTGAAGCACCCTGTATATATATTTTCGATGTTAGTACAAAATATGTTGTTTTCATATTCTACACATCAGGATAGGTACGAAAGGCAAAAATTAGCAGATAAAGCATAAAATAATGAAGTTAGTAACATATATTCTACATGAACGACTTTAACCCTTACCTTCTCAATAAGATCACATGACGCAAACCTTCTGTAAAAAATGACTCCAATTACCACTGAGTTATTCAGTTTTCCTATAATTTACTTATTTGTCTTAAAAATGTTGGCTGGCAACCGCCTAACAATATATTATATGCCATTAAGTACATATTGAATTGTTATGAATTGTCGTGTATTATAATCTGTTTTGGTCTATATCTTAAGAACCATTTAACATATTTTCACGAAATAAAGCGCAAACTCGAGGACATGCACTACTCTCATGGCGGTCGCCAACCCGGGTCCCTATGGCTGAAACAAAGTACCTTATTCTCTACCATTTTGGTACTACTTTATTGTTTTTTTCAAAATAACACATATTTCACTGCACTTCCTTACACTGACACACCACTAGGTTGCTTGCATATGAGACCCGAGGATCACATACGTGTGTTTTTACGTGACACAAAGAGAAACTACGTAATTATATCAAACTTCTATATTTTTCTGAAATCGAAGTGTTATCTTGTCTTCTGCAACGGTTCATTTTGATGCACCCTGTATACATATTTTCGATGTCAGAACAAAATATGTTGTTTTCATACGCTACACATCAGGATAGGTACGAGAGTCACAATTAGCACAAAAAGCATAAAATAATGTAGTCAGTAACATATATTCTACATGAACGACTTTAACCCTTACCTTCTCAATGAGATCACATGACGCACACCTTCTGTAAAAATTGTTTCCAATTACCACTGAGTTATTCATTTTTCCTATAATTTCCTTATTTATCCCTAAAGTGTTGGCTGGCAACCGCCTAACAAGATATTATATGTCATTATTTACATATTGAATTGTTATGAATTGTCGTGTATTATAATGTGTTTTGGTCTATATCTTAAGAACCATTTAGCATATTTTCACGAAATAAAGCGCAAACTCGAGTACATGCACTTCTCTCATCGCGGTCGCCAACCCGGGTCGCTATGGCTGAAACAAAGTACCTTATTCTCTACTATGTTTGGTGCTACTTTTTTGTTTTTTTTAAAAATAACATATTTCACTGCACATCCTTACACTGACACACCACTAGTTTGCTTGCATATGACACCCGAGGATCACATATGTGTATTTTTACGTAACACAAAGAGAAACTACCTAATTATATCAAACTTTTATATTTTTCTTAAATGGAAGTTTTATCTTGTCTTCTGCAACGGTTTATTTTGATGCACCCTGTATATATATTTTCGATGTCAGTACAAATTTTGTTGTTTTCATATTCTACACATCAGGATAGGTACGAAAGGCAAAAATTAGCAGAAAAATCATAAAATAATAAAGTTAGTAACATATATTCTACATGAACGACTTTAACCATTATCTTCTCAATGAGATCACATGACGCACACCTTCTGTTAAAAAAATGACTCCAATTACCACTGAGTTATTCATTTTTCCTATAATTTACTTATTTGTCTTAAAAATGTTGGCTGGCAACCGCCTAACAATATATTATATGCCATTAAGTACATATTGAATTGTTATGAATTGTCGTGTATTATAATCTGTTTTGGTCTATATCTTAAGAACCATTTAACATATTTTCACGAAATAAAAGCGCAAACTCGAGTACATACACTACTCTCATCGCGGTCCCCAACCCGGGTCCCTATGGCTGAAACAAAGTACCTTATTCTCTACCATTTTGGTACTACTTTATTGTTTTTTTCAAAATAACACATATTTCACTGCACTTCCTTACACTGACTCACCACTAGGTTGCTTGCATATGAGACCCGAGGATCACATACGTGTGTTTTTACGTGACACAAAGAGAAACTACGTAATTATATCAAACTTCTATATTTTTCTGAAATCGAAGTGTTATCTTGTCTTCTGCAACGGTTCATTTTGATGCACCCTGTATACATATTTTCGATGTCAGAACAAAATATGTTGTTTTCATACGCTACACATCAGGATAGGTACGAGAGTCACAATTAGCACAAAAAGCATAAAATAATGTAGTCAATAACATATATTCTACATGAACGACTTTAACCCTTACCTTCTCAATGAGATCACATGACGCACACCTTCTGTAAAAAATTGACTCCAATTACCACTGAGTTATTCATTTTTCCTATAATTTCCTTATTTCTCTTAAAAATGTTGGTTGGCAACCGCCTAACAATATATTATATGTCATTATGTACATATTGAATTGTTATGAATTGTCGTGTATTATAATGTGTTTTGGTCTATATCGTAAGAACCATTTAACATATTTTCACGAAATAAAGCGCAAACTCGAGTACATGCACTGCTCTCATCGCGGTCGCCAACCAGGGTCCCTATGGCTGAAACAAAGTACCTTATTCTCTACCATGTTTGGTACTACTTTATTGTTTTTTTCAAAATAACACATATTTCACTGCACTTCCTTACACTGACACACCACTAGGTTGCTTGCATATGAGACCCGAGGATCACATACGTGTGTTTTTACGTGACACAAAGAGAAACTACGTAATTATATCAAACTTCTATATTTTTCTGAAATCGAAGTGTTATCTTGTCTTCTGCAACGGTTCATTTTGATGCACCCTGTATACATATTTTCGATGTCAGAACAAAATATGTTGTTTTCATACGCTACACATCAGGATAGGTACGAGAGGCACAATTAGCACAAAAAGCATAAAATAATGTAGTCAATAACATATATTCTACATGAACGACTTTAACCCTTACCTTCTCAATGAGATCACATGACGCACACCTTCTGTAAAAAATTGACTCCAATTACCACTGAGTTATTCATTTTTCCTATAATTTCCTTATTTATCTTAAAAGTGTTGGCTGGCAACCGCCTAACAATATATAAGATGTCATTATTTACATATTGAATTGTTATGAATTGTCGTGTATTATAATGTGTTTTGGTCTATATCTTAAGAACCATTTAACATATTTTCACGAAATAAAGCGCAACTCGAGTACATGCACGACTTTCGTCGCGGTCGCCAACCCGGGTCCCTAAGGCTGAAACAAAGTACCTTATTTTCTACCATGTTTGGCACTACTTTACTATTTTTTTTTTCAAAATAACACATATTTCACTGCACATCCTTACACTGACACACCACTAAATGGCTTGCATATGACACCCGAAAATCACATCTGTGTATTTTTACGTAACACAAAGAGAAACTACCTAATTCTATCAAACTTTTATATTTTTCTGAAATGGAAGTGTTATCTTGTCTTCTGCAACGGTTTATTTTGATGCATCCTGTATATATATTTTTGATGCCAAAACAAAATATGTTGTTTTCATATTCTACACATCAGGATAGGTACGAAAGGCAAAAATTAGCAGAAAAAGCATAAAATAATGAAGTTAGTAACATATATTCTACATGAACAACTTTAACACTTACCTTCTCAATAAGATCACACGACGCAGACCTTTTGTAAAAAAATGACTCCAATTACCACTGAGTTATTCATTTTTCCTATAATTTCCTTATTTGTCTTAAAAATGTTGGCTGGCAACTGCCTAACAATATATTATATGTCATTATGTACATATTGAATTGTTATGAATTATCGTGTATTAATTATGTGTTTTGGTCTATATCTTAAGAACAATTTAGCATATTTACACGAAATCAAGCTCAAACTCGAGTACATGCACTTCTCTCATCGCGGTCGCCAACCCGGGTCGCTATGGCTGAAACAAAGTACCTTATTCTCAACTATGTTTGATGCTACTTTAGTGTTTTTTTCAAAATAACATATTTCACTGCACATCCTTACACTGACACACCACTAGTTTGCTTGCATATGACACCCGAGGATCACATATGGGTATTTTTACGTAACACAAAGAGAAACTACCTAATTATATCAAACTTTTATATTTTTCTTAAATGGAAGTTTTATCTTGTCTTCTGCAACGGTTTATTTTGATGCACCCTGTATATATATTTTCGATGTCAGTACAAATTTTGTTGTTTTCATATTCTACACATCAGGATAGGTACGAAAGGCAAAAATTAGCAGAAAAATCATAAAATATTAAAGTTAGTAACATATATTCTACATGAAGAACTTTAACCATTATCTTCTGAATGAGATCACATGACGCACACCTTCTGTTAAAAAAATGACTCCAATTACCACTGAGTTATTCATTTTTCCTATAATTTACTTATTTGTCTTAACAATGTTGGCTGGCAACCGCCTAACAATATATCATATGCCATTAAGTACATATTGAATTGTTATGAATTGTCGTGTATTATAATCTGTTTTGGTCTATATCTTAAGAACGATTTAACATATTTTCACGAAATAAAGCGCAAACTCGAGTACATGCACTACTCTCATCGCGGTCGCCAACCCGGGTCCCTATGGGTGAAACAAAGTACCTTATTCTCTACCATTTTGGTACTACTTTATTCTTTTTTTCAAAATAACACATATTTCACTGCACTTCCTTACACTGACACACCACTAAATGGCTTGCGTATGACCCCCGAAGATCACATATGTGTATTTTTACGTAACACAAAGAGAAACTACCTAATTATATCAAACATTTATATTTTTCTGAAATGGAAATGTTATCTTGTTTTCTGCAACGGTTTATTTTGATGCACCCTGTATATATATTTTCGATGTCAGAGCAAAATATGTTGTTTTCATATTCTACACATCAGGATACGTACGAAAGGCACAAATTAGCAGAAAAAGCATAAAATAATGAATTTAGTAATATATATTCTACATTAAAGACTTTAACTCTTACCTTCTCAATGAGATCACATGACGCACACCTTCTGTAAAAAAATGACTCCAATTACCACTGAGTTATCAGTTTTCCTACAATTTTTTTTATTTCTGTTAAAAATCTTGGCTGGCAACCGCCTAACACTATATTATATGTCATTATGTAGATATTGGATTGTTATGAATCGTCGTGTATTATAATCTGTTTTGGTCTATATCTTAAGAACCATTTAACATATTTTCACAAAATAAATAGCAAACTCGAGTACATGCACTTCTCTCATCGCGGTCGCCAACCCGGGTCGCTATGGCTGAAACAAAGTACCTTATTCTCTTCTAAGTTTGGTACTATTTTATTGTTTTTTTCAAAATAACATATTTCGCTGCACATCCTTACACTAACACTCCACTGGTTTGCTTGCATATGACACCCGAGGATCACATATGTGTATTTTTACGTAACACAAAGAGAAACTACCTAATTATATCAAACATTTATATTTTTCTGAAATGGAAATATTATCTTGTCTTCTGCAACGGTTTATTTTGATGCACCCTGTATATATATTTTCGATGTCAGAGCAAAATATGTTGTTTTCATATTCTACACATCAAGATAGGTACGAATGTCAAAAAATTAGCAGAAAAAGCATAAAATGATAAAGTTAGTAACATATATTCTACATTAACGACTTTAACCCTTACCTTCTCAATGAGATCACATGACGCACACATTCTGTAAAAAATTGACTCCAATTACCACTGAGTTATTCATTTTTCCTATAATTTCCTTATTTGTCTTAAAAATGTTGGCTGGCAACCGCCTAACAATATATTATATGTCATTATGTACATATTGAATTGTTATGAATTGTCGTGTATTATAATCTGTTTTGGTCTATATCTTAAGAACCATTTAAAATATTTTCACGAAATAAAGCGCAAATTCGAGTACATGCACTACTCTCATCGCGGTCGCCAACCCGGGTCCCTATGGCTGAAACAAAGTACCTTATTCTCTACCATTTTGGTACTACTTTATTGTTTTTTTCAAAATAACACATATTTCACTGCACTTCCTTACAGTGACACACCACTAGGTTGCTTGCATATGAGACCCGAGGATCACATACGTGTGTTTTTACGTGACACAAAGAGAAACTACGTAATTATATCAAACTTCTATATTTTTCTGAAATCGAAGTGTTATCTTGTCTTCTGCAACGGTTTATTTTGATGCACCCTGTATACATATTTTCGATGTCAGAACAAAATATGTTGTTTTCATATGCTACACATCAGGATAGGTACGAAAGGCACAATTAGCAAAAAAAGCATAAAATAATGTAGTCAGTAACATATATTCTACATGAACGACTTTAACCCTTACCTTCTCAAAGAGATCACAAGACGCACACCTTCTGTAAAAAATTGACTCCAATTACCACTGAGTTATTCATATTTCCTATAATTTCCTTATTTGTCTTAAAAATGTTGGCTGGCAACCGCCTAACAATATATTATATGTCATTATGTACATATTGAATTGTTATGAATTGTCGTGTATTATAATCTGTTTTGGTCTATATCTTAAGAACCCTTTTACATATTTTCACGAAATAAAGTGCAAACTCGAGTAAATTCACTTCTCTCATCGCGGTCGCCAACCCGGGTCCCTGTGGCTGAAACAAAGTACCTTATTCTCTACCATGTTTGGTACTACTTTATTGTTTTTTTGAAAATAACACATATTTCACTGCACATCCTTACACTGACATACCACTAGTTCGCTTGCATATGACACCCGAAGATCACATACGTGTATTTTTACGTAACAAAAAGAGAAAGTACCTAATTATATCAAACACTTATATTTTTCTGAAATCGAAGTGTTATCTTGTCTTCCGCAACGGTTTATTTTGATGCACCCTGTATATATATTTTCGATGTCATAGCAAAATATGTTGTTTTCATATTCTGCACCTCAGGATACGTACGAAAGGCACAAATGAGCACAAAAAGCATAAAATATTGAATTTAGTAACATATATTCTACATGAACGACTTTAACCCTTACCTTCTCAATGAGATCAAATGACGCACACCTTCTGTAAAAAATTCGCACCAATTACCACTGAGTTATTCATTTTTCCTATAATTTCCTTATTTATCTTAAAAAATTTTGGCTGGCAATCGCCTAACAATATATTATATGCCATTAAGTACATATTGAATTGTTATGAATTGTCGTGTATTATAATTTGTTTTGGTCTATAACTTAAGAACCATTTAACATATTTTCACGAAATAAAGCGCAAACTCGAGTACATGCACAACTCTCATCGCGGTCCCCAACCCGGGTCCCTATGGCTGAAACAAAGTACCTTATTCGATACCATTTTGGTAGTACTTTTTTGTTTTTTTCAAAATAACACATATTTCACTGCACTTCCTTACACTGACACACGACTAGGTTGCTTGCATATGAGACCCGGGGATCACATACGTGTATTTTTACGTAACACAAAGAGAAACTACGTAATTATATCAAACTTCTATATTTTTCTGAAATCGAAGTGTTATCTTGTCTTCTGCAACGGTTTATTTTGATGCACCCTGTATATATATTTTAGATGTCAGAGCAAAATATGTTGTTTTCATATGCTACACATCAGGATAGGTACGAAAGGCACAATTAGCACAAAGAGCATAAAATAATTCATTTAGTAACATATATTCTACATTAACGACTTTAACCCTTACCTTCTCAATGCGATCACATGACGCACACCTTCTGTAAAAAAATTCACACCAATTACCACTGAGTTATTCATTTTTCCTATAATTTCCTTATTTTCTTAAAAAAATGTTGGCTGGCAACCGCCTAACAATATATTATATGCCATTAAGTACATATTGAATTGTTATGAATTGTCGTGTATTATAATCTGTTTTGGTCTATATCTTAAGAACCATTTAACATATTTTCACGAAATAAAGCGCAAACTCGAGGACATGCACTACTCTCATGGCGGTCGCCAACCCGGGTCCCTATGGCTGAAACAAAGTACCTTATTCTCTACCATTTTGGTACTACTTTATTGTTTTTTTCAAAATAACACATATTTCACTGCACTTCCTTACACTGACACACCACTAGGTTGCTTGCATATGAGACCCGAGGATCACATACGTGTGTTTTTACGTGACACAAAGAGAAACTACGTAATTATATCAAACTTCTATATTTTTCTGAAATCGAAGTGTTATCTTGTCTTCTGCAACGGTTCATTTTGATGCACCCTGTATACATATTTTCGATGTCAGAACAAAATATGTTGTTTTCATACGCTACACATCAGGATAGGTACGAGAGGCACAATTAGCACAAAAAGCATAAAATAATGTAGTCAATAACATATATTCTACATGAACGACTTTAACCCTTACCTTCTCAATGAGATCACATGACGCACACCTTCTGTAAAAAATTGACTCCAATTACCACTGAGTTATTCATTTTTCCTATAATTTCCTTATTTATCTTAAAAGTGTTGGCTGGCAACCGCCTAACAATATATAAGATGTCATTATTTACATATTGAATTGTTATGAATTGTCGTGTATTATAATGTGTTTTGGTCTATATCTTAAGAACCATTTAACATATTTTCACGAAATAAAGCGCAACTCGAGTACATGCACGACTTTCGTCGCGGTCGCCAACCCGGGTCCCTAAGGCTGAAACAAAGTACCTTATTTTCTACCATGTTTGGCACTACTTTACTATTTTTTTTTTCAAAATAACACATATTTCACTGCACATCCTTACACTGACACACCACTAAATGGCTTGCATATGACACCCGAAAATCACATCTGTGTATTTTTACGTAACACAAAGAGAAACTACCTAATTCTATCAAACTTTTATATTTTTCTGAAATGGAAGTGTTATCTTGTCTTCTGCAACGGTTTATTTTGATGCATCCTGTATATATATTTTTGATGCCAAAACAAAATATGTTGTTTTCATATTCTACACATCAGGATAGGTACGAAAGGCAAAAATTAGCAGAAAAAGCATAAAATAATGAAGTTAGTAACATATATTCTACATGAACAACTTTAACACTTACCTTCTCAATAAGATCACACGACGCAGACCTTTTGTAAAAAAATGACTCCAATTACCACTGAGTTATTCATTTTTCCTATAATTTCCTTATTTGTCTTAAAAATGTTGGCTGGCAACTGCCTAACAATATATTATATGTCATTATGTACATATTGAATTGTTATGAATTATCGTGTATTAATTATGTGTTTTGGTCTATATCTTAAGAACAATTTAGCATATTTACACGAAATCAAGCTCAAACTCGAGTACATGCACTTCTCTCATCGCGGTCGCCAACCCGGGTCGCTATGGCTGAAACAAAGTACCTTATTCTCAACTATGTTTGATGCTACTTTAGTGTTTTTTTCAAAATAACATATTTCACTGCACATCCTTACACTGACACACCACTAGTTTGCTTGCATATGACACCCGAGGATCACATATGGGTATTTTTACGTAACACAAAGAGAAACTACCTAATTATATCAAACTTTTATATTTTTCTTAAATGGAAGTTTTATCTTGTCTTCTGCAACGGTTTATTTTGATGCACCCTGTATATATATTTTCGATGTCAGTACAAATTTTGTTGTTTTCATATTCTACACATCAGGATAGGTACGAAAGGCAAAAATTAGCAGAAAAATCATAAAATAATAAAGTTAGTAACATATATTCTACATGAAGAACTTTAACCATTATCTTCTGAATGAGATCACATGACGCACACCTTCTGTTAAAAAAATGACTCCAATTACCACTGAGTTATTCATTTTTCCTATAATTTACTTATTTGTCTTAACAATGTTGGCTGGCAACCGCCTAACAATATATCATATGCCATTAAGTACATATTGAATTGTTATGAATTGTCGTGTATTATAATCTGTTTTGGTCTATATCTTAAGAACGATTTAACATATTTTCACGAAATAAAGCGCAAACTCGAGTACATGCACTACTCTCATCGCGGTCGCCAACCCGGGTCCCTATGGGTGAAACAAAGTACCTTATTCTCTACCATTTTGGTACTACTTTATTCTTTTTTTCAAAATAACACATATTTCACTGCACTTCCTTACACTG